>NC_085006.1:4922500-4942500 GCF_963854185.1 Sardina pilchardus
CAAACAATAGTTGTAAGTACATGATGGAAAACATGGCAGATGTCTCTGGCGTGTCAGAGAGGAGCAGTGTGTATAAGATGAAGAAGCTACAGTATATGATATTAGATAAGAGGACATGCACTAAGAAAAGAGCCAATAAACGAAGCACTCACAGAGCTGCTGACAATATAATGAACTCAATATGGAGCCTCTAACACCTAACTCGCTCCATGGGAGTCATATCTATATAATATCTGTAGTCACACACACACACACACACACACACACACACACACACACACACACACACACACACACACACATTCCCTTTTGAGAAACTTGAGCCTTTTCCAGTCGTCAGTACATCTGAAGTGTAACCAAATACACTTTTTTTACAACACACTTTTTGTCATAAGAGAGCTTGTTTCTATAACAACAGCAGAGGCTGGGGTGGGCCATGGTGGGGGCTGGCTGTACTTGAGACAGCATGAGAGGACAAGAGTGGCTGGAATGAGGCTCCTGAGTGATGAGAATACCGTGGAGATGCATTCAAACTTTTCTAGCTAATATCTCAAGTCACACAGCTAGCAGCACTTTGGCTGAAAATAACATCACTTTGGCTGGCAAATGCACTTTGTGCAATTATGGGAGAAGAGTGGGTCCGTGGAAAGTGCTCAAAGGGAGACAATATTTCAGCATGGTGACAATGTGATGATGTTGTTCCCTCTCCTCATTTGGTTTAGAATGAGAGTTCACCAAAAGGACACATGAAACTGTTGGAGAATAGGCCTGTAACATTAAAGGACATAAAATAACCAGCTTCATGATGATAAACTGACATATATCCCAACTAAGGCAAGCTTTTCATATGGCTTATTAAATGATTAGCATCTGAGACACAAATTACACACTGACACCACACATTCAGAACACTGTCCATTGTGTTGGAGGATGGTGGCTTGCAATGTAACCAGTGAAATGGAAGAACAAACACTTATACACATAGACTGCTACATTTGGAGACCCAACAGAGCAGTTACTCATAGAATATTCCGGAGAAGAAATCACTACAGTCATTGATCCCTCTAAATCGTTCTCCATCATTGGTGAGAAAAGTGCTGTTTTGTTTTCCCTTTGCATTTGCATTTGTGCTGTCTTGTGCGCCTGCAGGACTCTGCAACCATATCTGTGAGTATGTGGGGAGCGTTTGGAGGAGAGCTCTTCAAACATGCTGCCCCAAGCATATAGACTCTTTACAGCGCTCCCAGAGACAATACTGTGTGGGAGTGTGGAGTCTGCCTCCCCACAAGGCATGCGCCCAAGCTCTGAAGGGCACACTTCACTCTGCAGCACTCAGATGTATAAAAAGGCTACAAAGAGATGTTTGGGTTCTAAAATGGTAAATAGAAACCAGAATATACAGTATATATTTTGTGAAGGACAGCTTCACCCCCCCATATATATAGGGCCACAAGTCCTCGGGCCTCGATCCTCACACTGATCTACATAAAGAAAGATAGAAGAAGGGATAGACTATCCCATTGTTGCCGCCCCATCATTCTTTATGTAGATCAGTGAGGATCGAGGCCCGAGGAGCGAGGGAGGACGTATAAACGCTGCATGAGAGGCACCTTATAGCGCACCTGTGGACGCGTTTAAGACTTGCGTAATGTCTCCATCTCGCGGTGAACAAGGTTGTTAACACGTTGCTTTGTAAAATCAATTTATTTTGTTGCTGGCACCATTTGGCTATGTTGTTCCTAGGCTACACCGTAAAGTTTTCGGCTGCGGTAGACATAGTCAACCCAACTTATCTATGTACGCTGCATAGTCATATGATGTCATCATATATAGTCTGTATTACAAAGATATATATTTGCACAAAAACCTGATGATGCGGGTTTTTGACAAATGTCAAAGACGTCACGAATATATGGATATGGATATGGATGGCGTAATTTCTATCCGCAGAGTCACATTTTCCATTGCATTATTTATCCAACGATCCCACTGTCAAATTCTCTCCTCCAAGAATGTTTTCTACCACTAGATGGAGCAATCGTCATACTCAAGTTTCTAAAACTAGAACTTAGAAACTACCTCAGGAAAAGTTTAAAAATGACCTCTTCGATCTCCAAACTTTGGCTATAGCACGCAAGTACTCTGATATTGCGTAAAGTTCTGATATCGCTAATTAAGAAGGTGCATTTACATAATAGACCAATCCATATTGGCATTACGAGTTAATAGACCATAATGCTTGCCAACACTTCAGGAGCCTCCAAAATACAGCGCCTGTTACGTCACTTGAACTTGGAAAAGTCCTGCCTGACTGCTTGCCTGCCTGCCGAGGTTGACTTCAGTTTGCGCTTTGGCTACTCGCGGGATGGTTATGTGTCCCGGACACTGCTGAGTTGTTGAACGGGTTCAAAGTGTCCTGAAGTTTGGAAGTATCCCACCTCAGCAGGTTCATTCATACTTATGTGCAACATAAACAACAATGATGTTGGGATTTCAACGTTGATCGTGTATATTAGGTAAGTCTTTCCATTTGTTGTTTTCAGGATGTTGTAGCAGCCCGTGTGAGATCTCAGGAGATTCTCACTTGATTTTTTCCCAACATATGCCATCTGTGGGATAGACTATATATTCAATATTCCAGTAATGTTTCTAACTGTACAATCAGGAGAGGCAAACTGAGAGTCAAATTTCTCAAACTGGCTGGTACAGAGAATGACAGTCTTGTTTTGTTGTCTTCCCTCTGTGACATGAAAGGAAACCTGTGACTCAACTCTGTCTTATCGTTAATATGTAACCAGAGAAAGTTGCAGAGCACCTCAGTCGTTGTCCTACTTCAGTTTCATGCAACGTCTGTCCTCTCCTTGGTTTAGGCTGAAGTCATTGTAACTCACTGAGCCACTTCGATGTTTGCTCTGTGACTTTTTGTGTCGACCGTCGCTTTCAAGTGACAACTGAATGCCACTCAAGATGGACTACGGAAACGAAGTGGATTTATCAAACAACAATATCACTCCGCTTTGGAAAAGACGCCCCGCCAAGCCTGGTTCTAGAGACTTGAAACTTAAACCTAGACCTCTGAGTTACCAGATCGACGGGGTCCATACGACGGATTTCCCCGTGGAGGATAAATGTGCGTTTACTCTGACGCAGCCCGCAGAAAAGATAGTTGCAACGCCAGCTGGAAGCACCATGGTCCTGAAACATATCTTGAACAAACCAAGTCGGAAGACACGGGTAGTAAGAAGCATCAGCATTGGATCCAACGGGAGATTATCCCTTTCTAAGAGACGAGAGGACAATAAGCAATGTGCAGAGAGCAAGGCCAACCACACAGCTGGTACAACCAGAATGGCAAATGGGGCCTCTGTGTGTGTGGATGGCAAGCCTTCTAGGGCTGACAACAAGAACCTGGACAACAAGAACCTCTCTAGCCCACACACTGTCACATCGCAGAGAGACCAGATAGTGTTTGGCAGTTCTGCGTCCTCTCCAGACCACATGCGGACGGCGTACGGCACGCCGCCCCACAGCCTGAGCGTCGCGCCTCAGTGCTCTCGGCAGGACAGCGGGGCCTCGTCCCCCTCTCTCCGCGCCTCCTCCCGCAGCTCGTCCTCCAGCATCATGTCGCTGTCCTCCACCCCGAGCACCCTCTCCGACCCGCCCACGCCCCGCACCCCGTCACCAGACGATGGAGGGTCCATTGGTGGAACGCTTCCACGCCAGGCCCCCAAGTCCTCCCCGGGCTCCGATGGGAAGGTGTCCCCCTCGGTGGTCCTGAGCACCCAGAGTCTCGCCGCGCTGAAGATGGGCACCCAGCAGCTCATCCCCCAGGGTCTGGTGTCAGACACTCGCCCCCTGAAAACCGGACACTCTGGCGCCCACACCAAGGGCCCCGGAGGGCTCCTGGACCCTGGCAAGCGGGCGCTGCGGGCGCGCAGCCTGGTGGAGACCGGCTCCTTCTTCGCCACGAGCATGGAGCAGGAGGCGGAGGCGGAGGACAGCCCTGGGCTGCTCAGGAGAGGCCTGCGCTCCACGTCCTACAGGCGGGCCGTGGTGAGTGGGGTGGAGATGGAGGCAACATCCCCCACAGACCTGAAGACCAAACGCCTGTCACAGCCAGTGCTCAGGGGAGTGGCCGAGGATCGTGAAAACCCGTCCAGCCCTGGGAAAGTCAAGGTGTGTAGATCACTCGTCAGTTTCAGTCATTGAATAGAAAGATCACATAAATATTGAGTTTTTGGATTTCATAATTAAGATGCATTAAGCAGGTGAGGACATATATGCAGTGTCCTTTTGTTATAGTCTGATTAAACAATAATCTGATCATACGCATCACATGCTTCATTTTAAGCTTGGCATGCTTGCACTTTGGTTTGTGTGTTTTTCTTTGGTCTTGGGCCATTGAACTCTCATGGCCCTTAGGAGTGGCTTTGCTATTTGAGGTCTGAAGAGTCCTTGCTTTTCTTGTGTGCCTCGAGCACTTCCCAACTTGCAGGCTTAACTTGGACATGTCAAAATGTCACGGTCAGACAGGGAGAGAAGGCTGTGTGCAAGGTCAGGCAGGTGAGAGGTTGTTGGCAGGTGTGTGCTCCAGACGACTACTTTAGCCAGCCCTTTAGAATGTTGCAGCCACATGAGAAAACACACACACTGTGTTTGTGGACAAAGTGACCTAGATCCCAATTTATGTGAGGAGGGAGAGAGGGAACCCGCATGGAAAAGTTCTCTAAAAGCATATAGGAATCATACTTCACGTCATGAACTTATGATAAATATGACATATTTTTTCCAATATGGAAAGTTAAATCTCCAGTAATATACACAAATCTAAACTCAGATGGACTAATCATGCATTTGTCTTTTGTTCCAGAGTCCAGTCCAGACTCCCGACAAGAAAAAAGGAATTCCGTCCCAGCGGACGTTTGACAGTGAAGGTAAGCACGGCACATGCTTAACTCTGGGACACTGGCTCTAAAAAGGGAAACGCTCGGATGACACAAACGTCCTGTGGCCTTGTGGGCCATTTGTCACAGGAGCTGAGGAATGCTTTGATCCTCAGGTAGACACATTCTTAAGCATGCCAAGGGTCTGCGCTCATTCCTTCAGCTGGTTTTAGCGTTTGAGTTGCTCACCTTCTGACTAATGTCAAGGGAACTCTGACACATTCTGGAATGTATGTTGTAATAGAGTTTATCGTCATTGTGTTCATTAATTGTTCATTTATATTGGATCAGTGACGTAGAAATCTAATACATGCTTTCTTTCAAAAATATAAATAGTATAGATATAAAAAGCGTCAGACAAATGTAATGTAATGTAATATATTGTGAGTATAAAAGTTATGTTAAAGTGAATGAAATAATAGCTACCTTGGTCCTTGTGTTTTAATTTGGGCGTTGGACAGAAGTGTGTATGACTTCCTGTGGTGGTCTCTGTGGTGCTAATCTGCTTATGTAACTGGCCTGTTTCAGAGGATGAGGTCCTGTACCAGAACTACCAGGAGAAAGCCCTGCACAACGACTCCGATGAGGATGCAGAGTCCAGGGAGCCCAAGCCTGATGACCGCATCGTGGTCCAGTACAAGCCCATCCGCACGTCCTGGAGTCAGCTCAGCGTGGTGAGTCCGAAACACAAACACTCAGGCACACTCACTGTGTTGGTGATGCTTCTGCCCTCACCATGTGCATCTTTTCACTGGACTTTTAAATGCAGTAACACAAACGAAAAGGTGTGCGGCACCAAGAACGCTGAGCCTATGTGGGGTAATCGGGTTGGTGTGGTGGAATAGGGCACTGTGCCCCAGCCTCTCGTCACTGTCTGCCAGGCTGTCATACTGGGCAGTAAGAGAGAGTAATGGAGCTAGGGGACCAAGCTAAATACCCATGGATGATGGGGAATTCACATAGCACAGCATTAGATCCAGAGCAGAACTCTTCGCTTCAGAAAGAAAAAAAAAGGGAAAGAAATGTTAATGGATAAGCTATGCTGACTCCTATTACAGTATTATGTAACGGAGTTGGAGGCTGGAATGGCGGGAGTCTCGTAATGCCATTTTCCACTTAACTGCTGCGCTCCCTTTTGTTTTTATTTACTTGTATCTGGAGCAGTTTAGGGGTGCCTGCCAAGGCTTAAGGAATGTTCTGGAAGCCAGTCAGGCCGAGCAGGAGGTACACTTGCACAGAGAAAGAGACAGACGGAAAGGGCAAGACAAAGGAGAGCTAAATACTGAAATGGGGACAAAGAGAACAAGAGGGTGAAAGAAAAGAAAGTGGGAGTGAAACTCAAATGTAATTACTTCGAGTAACTGAGAGGAACATGCGTATGGTAAATAGAGAGTGAAAGAAAGAGCTTGAAACCAACGGGATGGTGGAAGGGAAAGAGAGCAGAGATCCTGTGTGGACAGCAGCACGGTGCAGAAGGGTGGGGAGCTGAGGACCAAATCAAGGAACATTTTTGAGATTTCTGAGCTGTGGTCTCCAGTGTCTGTAAATTGTATATTTTGGCAGGAGGGGTGGTCAGGAGTTGGTCAGCCCAGGGAACAGAGCTCTGAGCAGTGACAGGTGTGCACACCTGGGGTCTCAGAGGACCCAGAGCTGGAGGGAATTTTGATAAAGAGTTTTTGGTCCTGAAAGCAATAACAATACTAAGTTACACTACTGATCTGATTCTGACTTCAGGCTTTCTGTTAAGTGAATAATGTGTCCATAAATTCTTTCTAAACACCTGTGCACCTTCTCATGTGCACATTTTTCCAAGTTACTTGGACATGTTCTAAATCAAAATGTGGCTCAAAACCAACACCAGGAGCCTTGGTGATCTGTATCTTGGAATGAGAAGCTACATTTTGTGGTATTTAACATCAGCATTTTCAATGATATTTCCTCTCACCAGTGGGTGGATTTGGCTGGTGGGGTCAGATTAGGTCTTGAGGCAAACATTCATGCTGATTGTTCAGATATGTCCAGAGTTGATATGAGAGATTAGACACGGAATGGCAATATTTGTTCACTGGACTTGGCCACGGCGCCCTGCGCAGCATGTTATTTTGTTTAAGATGGATGGGTGTCATGTGAGCTTCACACTGAAAGTTGAAGATGTTTATCAGTCACCACTCCAACTCAACCATGTCACGTTGTTGCTGGTGTTGTTTCATGGCGTGTGCAGGAGCAGAATTCTAGTTTTCCTTTCTGTTCTGTTCTGTTTCTCAGAACTCATTGACTTTCCTGGTCATGAAGCTGTGGGCCTGTGTGGCTTTGCTCTGCTCTCTCTCTCTCTCTGGGACTTGTGTGAGCCACACCTGCAGAAGTGCCTTCGGCAATCTGCAGGTGTAGGTTGAAGTTCAGGTTGGCTAGACATGGGTTGCCAAGGCACTAATGATGTTTACAAGCCCTCCCGACTCTTCTTGCCACCCTGGTTCCTTTTATTTGCACTTTGGGTTTGTTCAGGACTTCAGGGGAATTCTTGACAGAATAAAACATCAATTCAAGTAGACTGCACAGAAAGAGCGATAGACACCAAAATACACACAGAGAGAGAGAGATGAAGAGAGATAGAAAGAGAAGAGAAAGAAGGAAAGAGAGGAGTAGCAGGAGAGATGGGTGAAGAGAGAGATTGCTTATTTATTTTGCTGGTTTGAACAAATATATTTGTACTGAGTGGACGGCCATGGAGCAGGGATGTGAGGCAGTGGTTCTGGCTCCAGGTGTGAGATGCACGGGAGGAGGATACACAAACATGATGGAGGCGGAGGCTGCAGGTAAAGATGTGGCTGCTCTGTTAACCCTCTCGTGGTTAAAATGTGACATTGTTTTGTTGACCAAGAACCACTTCGGGTCAGAGTGAATTGAGAGCTCCAAGAAAGTTTTGTTTGAGCTCCGCCCCAACACTAGTCAATGCTCTATTGCGCACAAAGAGCAAAAAAAAGTAAATACGTTTCCTGAAGTAAATTCGGATACATTGAATAGTTACTTGAAAGACATTAAACTACATTTTGATGTAACATGCCAAAAGACAGTGCTCAAAGATGGTATAACTCCTTCAAAGTAACTGCAGAATACAATGGGGTGGGCTAAATGTATGAGCTACAGCTGTGGCCAGAGGGAATCTTTGTGCAGTGTTTCTATGAAGCGGGCAAAACTTTGGATCAGAATATTTGAACTGCAAAAAGGAATGATAGTGTGTCTGAGGCTGAAGCAACTGCTGCTGTGAAGGCTGGACTATGATTGGATCATGAGAGTTGTGTCACATAACTTCCGTGGTTTACGCCTTGGACTGGGGGCTGAGGACAAAGCGCGACGCATTGTTATTGCCAAGCTCCTAGAGAGTGCTGACATTTTATGTATACAAAAGACTCTGCTACCCAAACAAGATCTAGATAAACTTAACTCAGTGCATAGCAACTTCTATGGCGCAGGGGAGTCCACAACAGATCCTAAATATGGGAGTAGTGTGTGGCAGAATACCTAGAGGGGTGGCCATCCTGTGGCATAGGACATATGACCTAGTGATCAATGTGATTTGGTTTGAGCTGGACTGGGCCATAACAATTCAAGTTGTACATGAGAAAAATGTATTTATTATGTTACATTTTTACACTCCCTATGCATGCTACCAAAATGAAATGAATATCTCAGTAGGCTAGCCTTTAACAGCTCCGTCATTAGATGAAGTGCAAATATTGCTGAGCAGTGGAGAAAACATTTTAGAGAGATCCATAAAAAGCCTTTGACCAGGTTAATCACAGTAAACGGTTTCTAAAATGACAAGAGAGAGGAGTCCCCCCTACTTAATATCTATCTTGCATTATTGGTGCTCCCATCAACTATGCAAGCAAGATGGGGCAAAACAATATCGACTCCTTTGCCAGTTACCAATGGGGTTAATCAAGGTGGAATATTGTCACCTGCTCTTTGTAATTTGTACATGGATGATCTTTCTAGAATGTAAGACTGGATGTATGTTGAGTCATAGGCAAATTAATCAGCTGATGATTAATACAATTTGAACCATTTTCAGGGCGAGGCAAGCTGGTCGCCCTGGCTGGAATTATTTTCCAATATTGACTGGTGGCAGCTACTTGGCAAAACGAGAAGAAACTTCACACAATGGGTCTTATAAAATGTTTTTGTTACCGTTTCATGGTTTCCGCTGAGAAAACAAATAGTTTCACACAAATAGAACTCGACAGTTTCAGGTGTCACATGGAAACGTCTTACTTGCTGACTTTCACTTTCAATATAATTCCATAAGTGAACAGACTACTTGCAGAATGATGTGCCAAATGTGAATCAAAAGCACAAAACCTGTTGCCATTGACAGTGGTGGTCATTATATACTTCACAGCTGTCATTATGTAGTTTTAACAGACTTCCAAACATTAGGGAGGCCCATTCATGTGAATGGATCTTTCTTTCAGCCATGTAATAAAGTTATATAGTCTATCCTATCATCGGACCCTGCTACAGCAACCTCTCTGCACTCATTTCCCCTGGAATATTGTGTTCAATCTAATCCTGGGTCGAAGCCGATTGCCTGTGTGAACTGGGGGAAAAAAGTACAAAGACCACAGGTTTCTTTTGAAAGGCCCAAATGCAACCCTGCCTTTATGGACTTGTTTGTCTGACCTGGTTAAGAATTAACAGAATGTGCCTAGGGTAGCCACCAATGCATAGAAGTAACCTGATCGGCTCTCACTGCGTCTACACACCCTCACCAGACATGTAATCACTGCACTGTTGTCATGCACGCACAGACACACACACACACACACACACACACACACACACAGGCTACCACTAGTTCAGAAAAAGCTCCATATTGGGGAACCACATAACAGTTTCTATGTATTCTGCTGATTCAAGGAACTGATGGTTAAAGTTCTCAAGAAGCTGAAGGTTAAAATTCTGAAGAAACTTGAGTTTTGTGTGAGTGGGTGTAATCACTAAGCAGCAGTTAGAGGCGCACTCATTGTATTACAGTTGTATGGTGTCATCTGATTTGCCAATATTTTGAAACTACAAAAATACCTATAGAGTATTTTGAGACAAAATAGGAAGCAATTTTCTTCAACCTAATCAAATACAAATGATATGATACTATTTTGTATTTAAGATATGTATGTTAAATACATGTATCACAGGCGAGTTCAGCAAGTTTCATGCCTTTATGAAAGAATTGGACCTATTTTTCACATATTCCCTGTACTATGAAAGTTCAGTAAAACTGGCAAAGGCACAGTTTTTGGCCATTGACCTTGACCTATGTTCAAATAATTCCAATTTTGACAATGTTCCATAACCTGGACTTTTTGTATTTGATATGAGAAGGTTTCATGAACTGAATACAACAAAAATGTTTTTGGGATGGGTGCCGAGACCATATGTCCTTGTGGTGCACCCTGCCCCCACCGTGAGCTGGCCAGCGCAGCGGAGAGTCTCTGTCTGAGTGCCACGGCGGCCTGCTCTGAGAAACGCCTCTTTGTTCCAGCGGAGCCACACAGGCGGGTTGTCTTTGTCAGGTCGCACCTAAACACTGCAGCACTTATACGGGCCCGGAGCAGCAGCCTGCGGCTCGGACTTAGACTCAAATAGAGGAGGCCTAAAGTGGTGAGGATGGGACTGTTTGGGACTGTTTGAAGCCTAATGCACTGTAACCTAATCACAAAGTGTGTCTGTGTGTGTGTGTGTCTTCTTCTCTGTCTGTGTTCAAGGTGAAGAAGAGTGGAGCCGCTGAGAAGTTGAGCGCAGAGGAACGAAAGAGGCAGGAGGTATGACCACCCCCATCCACCCAGAGAGAGAAGCCAGGCAGAGAGAGAGAGAGAGTGAGAGAGAGAGGGAGAGTGAGAGAGAGATGGAGGAAGGAAGAAGAATGAGGGTTTTGACCACAGTTTTGAAATGTGTATATTGTTTGTGTCGGAGTTTCAGCTTCATGTAAACTCATTAAAGATATAAACAAACAAGATAAGCACAGGAAAAGGAGCCAAAGTCAGGCCACGAGCTTGTGTTTCAAAACAGATGGAATCAGGGCTGGTTCTGACTCTTCTACCAGTTCACTCCTACAGATATACAAGGCACATTGTTATTGTAGTGAATTCTGGGCATTGGAAAAAAAAACAGTCCATTTGAGAGCGCTTCCAGTAAAACACAGATATGTTCGGCAAGTTAATTAACATCCACCTCCAGATGAACCGCTGAACAGCAGTCTGTTTCATGTCAAGGGCCTGTGGCATTTCCTAACCACATACAGTATAACATTGGAGCCCTTGAATTTCCCCTTGGGGATCAATAAAGTATCTATCTATCTATTTATCTATCCTTTCTCATGCTAATGTCTTTCATTTTCTCTCTCTCCAGGCCATCTTTGAAGTCATCTCCTCCGAGCACAGCTACCTGCACAGTCTGGAGATCCTCATCCGCTTGTTTAAGAACTCCACCGAGCTCGGCGAGATCATGACCAAGACGGAGAGCCACCACCTCTTCTCCAACATCGTGGACGTGTGTGAGGCCAGTAAAAAGTGAGCAGCACTCTGATCCTGAGCTCTTGTTATGCAGCTCTCTCTCTCTCTCTCTCTCTCTCTCTCTCTCTCTCTCTCTCTCTGCCTACTGCTCTCCACGGTCCGGGGGATCCACCCGAGGTGGATTTTGTGGGTTTAACTGAAGCCCCTCAGACAGAGTCGCGCTTTGCCAGCCTTAGCCTGGTGCCTTAGTGCCGTCTTGTGCAGCGACAGGCAATTTTGTTCACCACCTGGGGGGACTGGGGAACAGCGCCAGAGAATGTCAGGAGGTCTGGAGGAGTGTAATTAAGAGTTGTTGATGTTGTTGTTGTTCTTCTGCTGTGTGTGAGAGAGAGAAAAACAGAAAGGGGAAAAGTGGGTGTGAGACAGTGAGAGCGAGAGAGAGAGAAGGTGTATGTGTGTGTGTGTGTGTGTGTGTGTGTGTGTGTGTGTGTGTGTGTGTGTGTGTGAGTGTATGTGTGGCTGAGTTTGTTTGTTTTTGCATTCATGGGGTGCGCACTATAGACTGAGTCATTTGGGGCAGGTCTCCGTGCCCCATTACTGGTTTGGTTGGCATGTGTCGTTCTAGAGGATTTTGTCCTGACTTGTGCGACCCATTTGCCTACTGTACCTGTGGTTGGGCAGGAGGACTCGTAACAAGACAAGTATGTTTACAGTAATAACTCAACAGTTGCAACAGTTAGATTACTGTTACTGGAGCACTGGCGCTTACTGGAGCTCTGATCAGTTTTGGAAACAGGAAGTCCTCGTTATCAGTCACTTGCATCACTGACTTGGAATTTACAGAATCATACTGTGTGACTTGCACTGTAGATTCCAAGACATGTTTGTACTTGCATAGTTTTATTCGTTTATTTGGAGGGGCCGTGTAACACTAATGTAATTTTACTAATTTTGAATCTGTTCCAACAGCTACTGAACAAAGGGATAGAATATGTGTAAAAGTCAAATATGTGGTTGTAAACACTCACGCCCACACACACACACACACACTTATGATAAACGTGTCTGTGTGGGAGTTTGGCTCATTGGTATGTGCCAGAGCCAGGCTTTTACGCACCGTCTGGACTGACCGGCCAGGTTGTGGGCGAGAGGAGCAGGACTGGGGTACCGGATCTGGAAGGAATTCCTGATTAGGATGGTTTAACATTTTGCAACTGGGACGTTAACGGTCTCTTACAAGTGAATTGGTTGTGCAATTCCTGTCTGGGTCAGATAGCGTGCGCATGGCTGTGTAGCATACTCACCATTTACTGACACAGGACTGTCACTGTGCCAGCTCCAGTGTGGACATCAGCTCCAGTGGGGACATCCGATCCTCAGTGTGCTCTCGTTGGGGCTCTTCGTACGCAATGGACACACTGTCCTACAGCTGCGTTTCCTAGACAACCACAAGATCAAAACTTGTTTGTCACCTTTTTTGGTCCGTTGCGTAAGACTGTAGCGGATCATGTGCTGTGAATGGTCTTTTTGTGTGGCAGCACACATGCACAGATAGGAGATGTGTCCCTGCATGTCCTTGTTGTATGTGCTGTGTCCTCGTGGATCCTTCACAAATGTCATGCATTATTACTGTACACCACTAGTCCTTGGTGATGACAAAGGCTCCTTCGCTGCTGGAATGCAGACATGAAGCTCTATGCTGTGCTCCTCCTCATATCACTGTGTGGAAACTGTGGGAAGGGTCCTTCCAAGACATCCTTTGTCTCTCTCAGTGTCTGTGTGTCTCTATCTCTCTGGCTCGCGCAGACACAGACACACACAGTTACACAGACACTGCTGTCTGTTTATAGGAACACCATGTTCACATCCGCTTCTGTCTCATAATAGGTTAGCTTACAGTACCAGACGGCCAGCTGTGTGTGTGTGTGTGTGTGTGTGCGTACGTGTGTGTGTGTGTGTGTGTGTGTGTGTGTGTGTGTGTGTGTGTGTGTGTGTGTGTGTGTGTGTGTGCGTGTGTGTGTGTGTGTGTAAGTGTGGGTGAGTGTGTGTGTGTGTGTGTGTCTGTGTGCGCGTACGTGTGTGTGTGTGTGTGTGTGTGTGTGTGTGTGTGTGTGTGTGTGTGTGTGTGTGCATGTGCGTGTGTGCGTGCGTGTGTGTGCGTAGGCCTTTGTGCTTGTGTGCATGTCGTTTTGATGGCTTGTGTGTCCTTGATGTCGTCCCATGTGCCACATGTCTTGTCCCTGCAGCACAGGAGACACTGTTGTCCCTCATGCTGTGGCGCTGCAGAGCGTGTTGTGTAAGGAGCCTGTCTGTGCAGCTGGCTCTCTGCTAACAGGCAGCGTTGTGTCCGGAGCGGGGCTAATAGCTAGTGCGCTGGGCATGTGCTCAATATGCTAGCTCATTGCTCAGGCCAGTGACACACACACTCACACTCTTATGCAACTCTGTCATGAGCTGGAGCTGGATACACACAGTAGGATACACACCAGGGATTAGAAAGGGTTCAAAGAACGAAAACTAAAACAGGAAACGAAGACAACTTTTGGATGAACGTAACCGAAAACGGGAACAAAACCTGCTTGTTCCAGAGTGAAAACGTTATTTTGAATTTGAGGTATTTGTCGTTCCGATGAACCTTTGTTTGAATATTGTTCTATAGGCTTGTTCCATAAGTCCGAAGGCTTGGAAAATCACCTGCCTACACAATGTTCCCCAGACCCCTTATAGGATGAATATAGTCAGATTTGATGAATCAGTGTCTCCTCTGTATAATAGGCTAGAACTACCAGTTGATTTCATATCCAACACTATCTTTGCCTTTTCCAAGTATGTAGCCTAAATTAGTGAAATAGCATAGGCTATCATAGGAGACATTAGGAACATATCTGTAGGCCTGTCATGTGTGACCACACATAGCTTAGGCTATTACAGGGCTTAAAGCAAGGACATTTTCTGTGCCTGACGTTAGGCTATCAGACACTTTCTAAGATCTAATATTATATAGGCCTTCTTGTTTACTCTCAAATCTCACCCCGCGCCTGAACTCAATGTTTTTAACAATTAGCCTTGATATCTAATGTGCTTTGATTTAAGCTTTCAGGCTGTTGGGCATAATAAAATCATTCTGTTTTCAGTCTCTGAAACACACACACACACACACACACACGCACACACACACACACTCACACATTCACACATGCACACAGTGAGTGGGTTAAGGTGTTAAGTTCATCCCAGCTCTGTCTAACAGAGACCAGTGTTTTGAAGCCCTATAGGTCATTGGGTAAAGAGTCTGACTGAAGTTGCTGTGGCCCTCAGTCGCATGTTTGCTACAGAGCTGCAGTAGGTACACACACACACCTTTGCACTCTACAAACATTTGAGATTGGGTGGAGAATTGATCTTAGGGTTGTGTAGTATTAAATTAAGTAGGGCATATGAGTTTGGCATTTAACACAGCTGTTTACTTAGATTGGCACTTTGGCATTGCAAAAACCAGTGCAAGCTCATAGCCTATTTGGAAAAGGAATGTTGTGTTTGACCACGCTCTACTTACCCATTGAGTTTCTACCTGAGATATTGGTATTGGCTTTCATTTCTGTGAAAGAAAGCTGTTTACAGGCTCAAAGCATAGTATGTCTTGAAGCAAAGTTGCCTGAAGTAAAATTCCTCTAATTGTATTAGCGATTGAGGCGGAGTTCTCATTAGGCAAACACACCTCGCCCGGTCCCAGGGTGGAACAGGGTGGACTGGATGAACAGCAGTAACAAATAGGCACACATATTTCTACCTCATTTCACTGTCAATCAGCGTAGTTTTCTTTTGACTTCACAGAGTTGTCGCGTTGTTGTTAAAAATAATTATGGCATTATACACATGGCTTGGGTGTAGAAGGCCATATTCTGAATAGTGAACCAAAGGACTGGTTAGTTATGACGCACAGAGTCACTGTGATGACTTAAGCGTGTGTATATTTATACACACTTTTACTTTTACTTACGGCATCAGTCCCTCTGAATGGCAGTGTTTTATCTTCATCAACAATGGCACTCTTGAGTTGCCCCTCACACCATACAACACTCTAGTGTATATGTGTGTGTGTGTGTTTGTCTGTAAACCTGACCCAAATTACAAGAGTAACAGGTTAAAGATGTACCATGATCCAATGTTTTGAGCCAACTCTTAAGTTAATGTTTTCCTCTTGAACCTCCCCAGCAAAGCCATCAGGTCTGTAGCGAGAGCCAGATAGAACTGGTGGCACTGGTTTGGCAGCATGCTTTACTGTCATTTTTGAGAAGCGTCTTGTGGTTTTCTGTGGAACTCCCCCCTCCACCCCACATCCTCTTGTGAACCTTCCAGCAGCAGCCAATCAGGGACGCTCCCGGTGAGAGGGCCTGCTG
The DNA here is from genome assembly GCF_963854185.1 of Sardina pilchardus. NCBI lineage: Eukaryota > Metazoa > Chordata > Actinopteri > Clupeiformes > Clupeidae > Sardina > Sardina pilchardus. The sequence continues at coordinate 4,938,356 of NC_085006.1, forward strand.
GGGTGCGGCTCTGGGGCTGGTAGCAGTGGACGGGGGCTCGGAGGGCTGAGCGGGAGCCGGCCTCAGCTGGACTTGACGCGCGCGGCGAGGCAGACTTGTGTGCTGTGCCTCCCACCTCAGACTCTCCTCTGCTGATGTAGTGGCTGCTCTCTCTGAGCTCCCCTCCTCACCAAAATATTTCAACATGGTTTACTCTTGCGCCAAAAAAAGCATCGCGGAACATGATTATTATCCTCCCGGGAGGCAGGGAGTTTGTCCTCAGAGCTCAGCACTCACTCGCGCTCTCTGTTTTTTTCTCTCTCTCTGTCTCTCTCTCTCACACAATCATGCAGTCATACACACACACACACACACACACACACACACACACACAAACTGGTCACGCACATGTGTGGCCAAAACACACACACACACACACACACACAGACACACACATATTATACACATGGATGTACACACATACAGTACGTGCCCAGACACACACGCATTGACTCACAGTTCTGTCCACTCCTGCTATAAATTTGTCATGGAGAGCATGACTGAGTTGCTGCAGTGAAAGACAATTAAGATCTTAACGCTCGTCATGGCTGAGCTACTTGCGTCATACCACAGTGACGCTTGACCATTATGTCATTTGGTCATGGAGCGAGGCGGCAGTCCTTTTAGATCCCCTCCCTCTAGACGCACAGACGCACGCCACTGGAGCCGAAACGCGAGATGAAGATGTTCTAATGACATGCCTTACATGCTGCCCTCGTTTTTTTTGTGGCTCTCACACTCAGGCACACACATTATGCTGTCCTGACTACGTCCTTGGTCCTATTTCCGTCTGGTTGCAAATCGTAAATCGTATAGCCGTGTGTGTGTGTGTGTGTGTGTATGTGTGTGTGTGTGTGTGTGTGTGTGTATGTGTGTGTGTGTGTATGTGTGTATGCCTGGAGACTGTGGGAGTGGGTCACAAGTGTCCATTCTCAGCAGGACAAACTAAAGCCGTAGTCATCTGAGCTTCCTGGCGCTGTGCCCAGAGGCTCTCTTAGTGTCAGTGGGAGACAGAGCGATGCCCTCTGTGCTATGTGCGTGCATGACTCTGCAGCCATCGTGCTGCTACCTGCTCTGCTAGGTGTCAGCTTGATATGCCATTAGGGGCGGCTCACAAGGTTTGTTTACCCGTTTTGCACGTTTGTTTTGTCAGGAGGTTTTGAGCTGCTTTTCTCTGTCTGCTGATGCTGCTGGTTTTTTGTGACCTCCTGTAAACTGTTGAGTCCAAGTGGAGGGAGAGATCGCGCACACACACACACACACACACACACACCAGCAGAGCTTTGGAGTCCCGGTCCTCATCACCAAAGTGACCCGGTGACATAAGCTCCAGGAATAGGCTGTGAGTCAGGGACGGAATGGCCTGTGCTGTGATGCAGGGGAGAGGAGGGGAGAGGCGGGGAGAGAGAGGGGAGAGAGAGGGGAGAGGGTGGAGGACGTCAGGTCATTGGATGGGGGGTCACCTTCACAGATGGGCCGGACTAGAGCTGCATCTCCTTCCTTCCTGTTTGTCCCGCGGGAGTGAGGAAGCTCCTGGCCCGGCCAGGGCCGTAAAGTCCCCTCGTCTGTCCGTGTGTGTGTGTGTGTGTGTGTGTGTGTGTGTGTGTGCGTCCTGCAGGGGAAGTGTGTGTGTGCTGCTCCTGTCATCGCTATTTCAGGGCCTTTCAGGGATATCCTTTCCTCTGAAGCTCGTGTGAGATGCGGAAGATGATGTTCGAGCACTTCCAGCTTTTGTTTTGCTGGTCTGTAGGTGATTTTGTGTGTGTGTGCGTGTGTGTGTGTGTGTGTGTGTGTGTGGGTGAGGTAATGCGTGAGTCTCTCTATGCGTCCCTCCTGACTCAGCCTAATGTAATGTATGGCATCTCTGACATGCAAACCCACGCATTCTCTCTGTGTCTGTCTTTTGTCAGGTTCTTTAAGGAGCTGGAAGACCGACACCAGCAGAATATAGTTATTGATGATATCAGTGACATTTTCGAGAGGCACGCCCAGTCGAACTTTGACCCCTACATAACATACTGCTCCAACGAAGTGTACCAGCAAAGGACCCTTCAGAGGCTTGTGTGAGTATTTATAGTGAGATTTGTACCATGAACATGATGTCTGGTGTTCGGTCATCTTGTTTGTAACGCTGCTGTGTCTCATGATAGGATGAAGAGTCCGGCCTTTAAGGAGGCGCTGACCCGGATCGAGGCGCACCCCGACTGCAGGAACCTCCCCATGATCTCCTTCCTGATCCTGCCCATGCAGCGTGTGACCCGCCTGCCTCTGCTCATGGACGTGAGTGACCCCTGCCCTGCCCCCCCCCACCCCACCCTCACTTCTCCTACCTCAGGCCGGCCCCATCTCCCACCACCTCCTCTTCCACATCTTTCCTATAGCACTCTAATAGCCTAGATTAGTGCACCAGTCTCTCCACACTACACTCCCCTTGCCTTACCTGTCCTTCATACATGCCCCCTTACTCCATGCGGCCACGCTCAGCCATACTCAGCCAACTCCTTTCTCCTGTACTGCTCCTACACACTCTCCTCCAGACTGTCCCCCTCTTGCCATGAGATTGTCAGCAGCCCTCTCCTCCTCACATCACGGCGGTGAGCCCCCTGGGTCTTTAATCTGTCCTCAGGACACCTCCCTGAGGCCCCACACATGCACACACACACACACACACACACACACACACACACACACACACACACACACACAAACAGGGAGGCACACTGGGCTTATCAGGTTAACAGAGGGCTTGAACTCTTATGTAATGCATCAATGAAGCCTCTCTCTTTCTCTCTCTCTCTCTCTCTCTCTCTCTCTCTCTCTCACACACAGTCTCTCTCTCTTCTTCTTCTTTTTTAAGCAAGGGCAAAACAAGAATTGCTATTTATTCCACCCTGTAGTATTGCCCATGTTTGGACACTGTTTGTGTACTGCTGGTTTGTCTTTGTGCAGTTTTTATGGTGTTTCCATTGGTCACTCTGGTGGGTTGTTGTTGTTGTGTTCTAAGAGCACACTCTCTTATTGTATCAGAGCTTCCCGCTCCTCGTTGTTGTGTTCTAAGAGCACACTCTCTTATTGTGTTCTAAGAGCACACTCTCTTAATGTGCCGGAGCTTCCCGCTCCTCGGCTCTTGCTCGTGTAGCGTCTGTGTTTCATCTCGTCCCTCTGGAGAGCCTTATGCCTGGAATGGAGGCTGTCAGCGGAGAGGAAGCCAGGCTTTTAGAGGTGTTTTAATGCCGCCTCTCTCCTTCCCTCTGCTCTCCTTCCCTCTGCTCTCCTCCTCTCCTCTCCTCTCCTCTCCTCTCCTCTCCTCCTCTCCTCTCCTCTCCTCTCCTCTCCTCTCCTCTCCTCTCCTCTCCTCTCCTCTCCTCTCCTCTCCTCTCCTCTCCTCTCCTCTCCTCTCCTCTCCTCTCCTCTCCTCTCCTCTCCTCTCCTCTCCTCTCCTCTCCTCTCCTCTCCTCTCCTCTCCTCTCCTCTCCTCTCCTCTCCTCTCCTCTCCTCTCCTCTCCTCTCCTCTCCTCTCCTCTCCTCTCCTCTCCTCTCCTCTCCTTCCCTCTCCTCTCCTCTCCTCTCCTCCCTGAGCCTGTCAGCAGAGTTTACAGCTTAGAGCAGTGCAGCCCGTCTGGCTGTCACATGGACCCTGAGAAAGTTGAGCTCCACTCGTCCTCCCCCCACCACCACCCGCTCCACCACTACTCTCCTGTGACATGCGGAGGGGATGGAGAGTGAGCGAGAGAGGGAAGGGAGGAAGAGAGAGGAGAGTGGGAAGGGGGGGTGGGGGGGAGTCTGATCTCAGAAGCGTGAGAGAGACATGCTCTTCCTGTTCGTGAGTGAAGACACATCAAACCGAGGGATTGCAGCACTGAGGCGGTTGTTGTTGTGTCCAAGTCATCTCCATACAACTGTCTGGGGATCAAGTTGGCGTGTCCTGTTCTGACTGTATGTGTTTCACATGAATACATTCTCTCTTCCTTTAGACTATCTGCCACAAGACCCCTAAAAACACAGAGCAGTATGAGGCCTGTAAGAAAGCTCTCCAGGCAGTCAGCAAGGTGAGACTTGTTCAGAAGCTGATGTGTGTGTCTATATGTCACTCTTTTACCTACTCA
>NC_085006.1:4950000-4962500 GCF_963854185.1 Sardina pilchardus
ACACACACACACACACAGGTCCCCTGAGCTTTGGGATGGCATGCAGTGAGCAGATGAAGAGGCTGCTATCTAGGTGCTGTGTGGGGATGTGATGCGTCTGATTAGTGCTGTCTGGATTGGAGCTGCCTTTGATTACGTAACTTCAAACAGAGATGCTTGTCAAGCCGGCGAGCTGGACCGCAGAGCTCCGTCCTTTCTCCACTCAGGCCGACGAGTTCTCCGACGAGTTCTCCCGCATTTTCAGGGTCTCTTGTTCTGGCCGCCGGTCTCTCTGTTAAGAGTTTTCTTCTCAGGCCTTCGGAACATGAGACAACGTTAGACATTAGTCAGTCCGTGTGTCTGGCAGAGCAGGCTGTTGGCCGTTGGCCTGACCCCTATGAGCAGACACGCGTGATGAATGCAGCACTGTAGTGGAGTGCTGCTGGAAAGTCCCCCCCGTGCCCCTGGGAAAGCGTGGGATTGGGGGCCCCCTGTTGTGATGTCACGGGGCCGTCTGGGGCCTGAGTGGCCCTCGGTGGGGACAGCGGGCGCTGCTCTGTTCTGCTCCGGGGCTGGGGAAGGGGAAGGGGAGAGCGGCGAGCGTGAATGCCCCCGGTTGCTAGGCAGCAGGCCATTGTTCCCAGGGCTGGTTCCCACAATGCCTCCAACCACTGCCTCCGCTCGGAGCAAGTTCCACCCCTCCGCACCGCGCCGCGCCCCACCCCTGCCCTCCTTCCAGCGCTCCCAGCCTCCGAGCTACTGCAGGGCCGTGGGTGTAAACAGGATATCAACAACAACACGCATAGTTCAGATGGGCGCATGGGCGGGGATGAAAAATAGTCCCGTTGTTTGTGCGGCTCGCTAACAAAACACCTGGCAGTGGCGCTCCAAAGTCTGTGCCGTGTGTTTTTGTTCCGACTCCCAAAACGGAGAGTTCATGTGGTGCAGCTGAGGCTTCCTGACGGTGCCGGTGCTCGAGTGAAAGGCGTGTGGCTCTTTGGTGGAGCTTTTCTCTGCCGCGCTCTGACACACATCACAGGAGGATAAAGGAATGACATGTTCCACAGGGACTCGCTGGAACATAATAGGTACCGACAGGCAGCTTATGTTCCAGGTAATTGTGTTTGCGTGGGCGTGAGCTTAAGTCCTTTCTCTCGGCGCATTTTTTTGCACAAACCCACTCTCACCACTTCCTCAGGCTCCCAGCGCAATACTTTACCGTGTGTGTTTTTAGAGCGCTGTGCGGTATGGCTCCAGGGCCGGGTCATCCCATGCATTTGAATGCGGCGTTGTGGAGGCGTGTGGGAGCCTGTTGTGGAGATGTGAGGTGGGCCCCGTTCTCACTGAGGGGTGAGGGGCTTTCTGGGAGTCCCGTCACGCCAGAGGAGTCCGGTCCTGCCAAACCTGTAGATAGAGTGCAGATACTGCCTCAAGGCTGCGATACCAGATTTCCATCATTCAAGCGTGACGTACGCAACTTGCACAAAGGGTGTAAGATAATCTGACAAGATTAAGTTTAGCTCCAAGATTAGGCCCTTTCCCAGAATGACAAGTATTGCGCCATTTGCTGCCTTTTTTGTGTATGTGAAATTCTTTACGCTTTCTACAAAGAATCGTGTGTTCTGTTCTTCATGGGCTGAAAATGTACTGAAAACTTCACTTATTTACTAAGTTTGTCTCAGTAATGCTGTATGTGAGGTTGCTCCAGTTTACCGAGAACATTCTGTGTGTCTTGTTCACTCACTCCCTCACTCCCATTCACTAGCCACCCACCCACACATACACACACACACACACACACACACACACACACACACATACAGCTGTCTCTGCCTCTGAATATTTGTGTTCCATTCCATGCATAGCCCTGGTCTTTGCATCTGCACGTACATGTGTGTGACTGTTGGTGAGTGGGCCTGTGCGTGGATGTGTGGCTCTGCTAATGTTAGTGAAAGCTCAGCTGGCATGCTGAATCGTGGGAACGCTACCTGTGTGTGTCCAAATGTCACATTCAGGAATGGACCGGATGCCTTTTGGACATTTAGGCAGAGCACATGACCTTCACAAACCCACAGACACTTTCCCACAGCTGAGGCACGGAGCTGGAATTGATCGTCCTTCCTCCTGACTACAGAGTGAATGTTGCTGTACTCTGGCCACAGATAAGAGTTTAGTCACAGAGAGGAGTGTTGAAACAGAATGATGGTCTACTCTAGGGTGTTAGCGCTTTATCCTGCTGTATTTGTGCCGTCAGTTCCTTACAAATTCCTCTCCTCATAGATGCAGACCTGGTGTCTGCCTGCTATTGGGCTGCAGAAGTGCATGAAAAAGCACACTCCACAATTGGACTTTCATCTGCCATCTGCCATTCATGCCCTGAATGGCTGTGCCCTATATTTGTCATGATGACTACAAAGGTCTTTGCCCCTTCATCAAATCTGTGGTGTCTTTAGTGTCTGCAGAAGTGCATGTAAAACGCATCATGCCACACACAGGAGGGGGAACCCTTTTCAGGTCAGCAGTGACACGTCATAATTGCTTTACAATCTGGCGCATACAAAGACGAGGAAACAAGTCGTTATTTAGAGAATCCATCTTGCAGCTCATTATCCATTGTATGTGTGTAATAGCGTTAGCAGAGTGCTGACCTTGTTCGCTGGCCTGGGCTGGGCTGGGCTGGGCTGTTGGGCTAGAACTGGATTAGGAGGGGAGGGGAGGGGCAGAGCTGCATGATGCTGCATTGAGTCATAGAGGCTCATAGAGGCTCCTCTGTAGCGCGGGCAACTCGTTAAAATTCCCCGCACAGGACATTTCTCCTGCTGGACGCCGAGCGGGATTGTCCTGCGTGGCTCGGCCGGCCGGCGCTAGCGGCGCTCCAGGCTGGGTGAGTCATCAGAGGGATGATGCCCCCCCCCCCCCTCCTGCATTACCTGCCTGCTCTGGGGCGCCGGCTCCTCATCAACGGCACTCACTGGCTCTCTGCTTTGCTTTCTGATGAGAACAATATGCAGGGAAATTACGGCAAATATTGCAGGAGATGATTCCAAATGATCCGAGAAACATTCATTCTTTTAGATGTTGGGGATGTACCGTTGCCAGCCACAAGCTACCTGAGAAAAATACAACATTTTGTTGCCCTTTTTTCCATTCTGAAGTGGTCTTTCTCACTGCCTGCCTCTTTTCTTGCCATTGTAGCCGGTCCCTGTCCCTGATTTCTCTCAGAACAGTCTGCCGCAGTATCTTTTCCCGGCATCAGCCATGTCATCAGTCGATTAGAGAAGAGAGACTAGAGAGCTACCTGTGTCTCTTTTCATCCACGCTGTCTGTTCTCTCCCCTCCCTCTCTCTCTCTCTCTCCCCCTCTTTCTCAGTTCCTTTATGGGAGCAGAGAGTGGTTCTCTTGCTCAGGCTTGGGCAGAACAAAGGGGAATTCACAGCGCAGAACAGTGGAGCTTTTGCTTTCACTCATGAATGCTCTGCGTTACCAGTTTCAGGTTGCCCATTGTAACCCTACCTGCAGTATCACCTTGACTGGCTGCCAAGACATTAAAGACTTGTTTAGAAATGGCGGGAATTAAGAGGAGGTCAGAGGGTGAAAAAGTCCAGTGAGATAAAGGAGACTAAAAAATGAGTATAGAGGTGACCCATGTCATCATTTGCATTTGATTGTGTGTGTGTGTGTGTGTGTGTGTGTATGTGCTGTGCTCTGATTGGTGTTTGTCTTCACAGGAATGAGCGCGCTCGGTGGATCAGCGCCCTTGGCCTCCCCAACAGTGACAAGAATAACACCGACAGAACGAGTGAGTACTGCACACAGAGCCACTGCACCACCTAGTGGTCATATGTCTCATCATATCACATAACACAACAGCTTAGGAACCTCAAAGAGACACTTAATGATGCATGCAAAAAACATACAAGATGTATAGATATTGACTTGTGTAATATGTAAGTAAGCTGTTACACATTGCGCTCTGCTTCACGTGCAGCTCTGCTAACTAAGTAAATAACGGCTGAATTGTCCATTGGCAGACTTGGTGCAGATGGAGGTGACCAGGACGTACACGGCCAGACAGCCGGACGAGCTCTCGCTCCAGGTGGCCGAGGTGGTGCTGGTATCGCAGATGGTGGATGACGGTCAGTAAAAAAGCCGTTCCCTCTCCCCTATTTTAATGCTCTGTCCCCCTCTCCTCTTCCTCCCACCCTCCAGCACTGTGTTTCCCCTGATCATTTGTGTCGCAGCCTTAGCACTATCCACAGTCCTCGTTTTCCGCGTGTTTGTTTTTCCTCGTCCTTTGATCTTGTGTCAAACTTCATTGAACACTGGAGCAAAGGGAATACTGTACTGGCAGTGAAAGGTTCTGCTGTTGCGATTGGTCAGATGTCTGTGCTTGGGCAGGGTGTGGACCCCAGGAGGCCCACCACATTTGATGTGAAAAGGGCACTCCCAGGATAGCGCATCAAATGCCTCCAGAATCCTTTGGCAGACATTAAACTTACAGCAGTCAGCTGAAAGTTTGATGTTGTACACCTTTGAAGCTGGGGAAAAGTCTTTGTGTGCATTCTGGAGCGCTTGCAATTCATTTGCCAGCTCTGTTAAATATTTGACTAGCTGGAAGCAGAAAAGAAATAAATACATATCCTGTATGTGAAAAGACACAGTTTGGGAGTCTGTGTTATGCAGAACGTTGAAGCCCTGACAAGCGTCTGTGCGTGTTCTCGTTGCAGGCTGGCACGAGGGCGAGCGGCTCCGGGACGGAGAGAGAGGCTGGTTCCTGGCCGAGTGTGCCGAGCGCATCACCTGCGAGGCCACCATCGAGAGGAACTGGCAGAGGATGGACCGCCTGCAGGGGCTGGAGACCAACGTGTGAGCTGGTCACCAGAGGACACTCCCACTAAACACACACACAAGACCGGACTGGACCTTCTCTATGAGTATGAACTAATGGAGCCGCTATTGGCCAGGAGCTACTGTGGGACGGCTGTGATGCCACAGCCCAGCACACATCAAGAAGTGAGGCTTTTAAAAAGACCTTGAGAACCACAGAACTCAGTGCTTCTACACGGAGCTTAAGCAGAGCCAAAACTGCAGGCTCTTTGATGGGGCTCCATAACCATTACAGATTATGGTGGAGTGAGGGGGGGGGGGGGATTGGGGCTGAGCAAGGGCAGATGACGATGTGTTTTTCAAAGACTTCACTACCGAGTGCCTCTCAATTTCCCTTTGATAATACACACACACGGCCTCAAATTTCCAGAGGAGTGTTACAGCCAGGTCATGCCAAAGGATGTTGCAATTTCTTCACGGCTAAAGAAATGTATTAAACCAAACCAGCTGCCACAGTGCCACTTGATTTCCCCAGCCCCCCTCCACAGCCCCAGTTGATTGTACAGTGTGGTGGAGAACCTGAGGGGATGTTTTAACTCAAAAGCTCCTCGGGAGTCTGGCGTCAGCTTCATTTTCTTTTCTGGGTTCAGAGATCTCCGGAGACTTGCTTCTCCCCACTTTCTGTGGTGGTGGAACTAGCAGCTTCATTCGTCAGCCTGTCTGTAAGAGCTGAGAAGTAATATCACACAACTGCCCCGCAGTGGACTGGAGCTCGGTGGGACGGTCCAGGGACCGACCACATGGCTCTTTTATGATCCCGGGAACTGGAAGACAATAAGGAAGTGGATGGTTTATGAGATGGACTCAAGGACAAGTGGAAGGAAATGTCTCAGCCATTGTGATGGTGGTGCAGTGGCTGGGCGCCTGAAGGGATGTAGTAAGACTGGATGGCTGAGCGTAGTCTTGGACGATAGTAATGTCATGGCATTCTCACCCAATCTGAAGCTTTATGCATTTGCACTCAGGGACATATAATGCATATACATACATGAACATGACTCGTGCTTAACAGCATTGTACAAAAATGAAATCTGATTTTTAAAAATGTTTTAAACTAAATTTAGAAGATTGTATATTGCATATAGACATGCTCCTTCATAACTTTTTATTTGTATTACTTGTGAACATAAGGAATGTAATTACCAATGTTGTTTTTCTCCACTTAGCCTGATTCACTCTTAACTGTATATTTGTCTGTGAAAATACTTGTATTAAACCGGCTTTACTCATATTAGTAGGGTTTAATCATTGAGAGTTACATCACACATGCACATGGGTCATCTTTAATAATGCAGTTTCATCAAAACCATTTGAATGACAATGTGACTTAAATAAAATACGAGAAACTAATGAAACCTTTACAATGGTCAATACAAAATTCCTTTTTTTCTGTTCAAAGACTTACAACCTAAACACAGAAGTTGCATTGATGTTTATTTCAGGTGTGTGTTCTTTTGTCTCCTAATGAAAAAGCAGATGTGGGTGTGTGAGCCACAGGTTTCTGTGACCACTCTCTCTCTCTCTCTCTCTCTCTCTCACTCACAGTACGTGTGTGTGTGTGGCGGGGGCCGGGAGGTCATGGCTGTACACACACTGGTCACTTCTGCTTCTTTCAAAGTCCAGTCTGCTCAGTAGTCATACCGGTCGTCGTCCCTAGGGGCAGCGCTCCAGTCTGTGTGGCCGCTCCTGCTGTCGGCCTCCTGAGTGGTGAGCAGATCGATGATGGCCGAGATGACCGCACAGTCTTTAGAGCTGCGGTCACTCCAGTCCACCGGCTTTGGGTTCTTGATCTTCTCCTCCAGGAGGAAGTCCAGCTCCTTCCTTAGGTTCTGAAACCCAAGAGTTTGACTCTCTTAGACACGTCTCATGTCATGTGACAATAAGAGCAATCTTGAATCTGGATCAAGTAGAGACATCAGTTGCAGAGCCAATCAGATGCAGTCTCACTCAAGAACACACTCTAGTCTAGTGTAACAGAATAATGACTGCCGGCTTTCTGGGTCACTGAGCTGGAGTCTTCCACACCCTGTGCATTGCTAAACACTGAGCATGTGTAGACCCACACCATGTTGAGCAAGTGATAAACGTGCATAATGACCCAATTTGTAAACAGAATCATGCACATGCACACACACACACACACACACACACCCACACACACCACATTATCCCCGCCCCCATGGACTCGGCCCTGATGTCAGGACGCTCAACACGGGCAGCAGGCAATCGGGATAATAAATTATAAATAAATAAATAAATTATGCAGTCTCTCTTTTTTTCCACATACCAGAGAGCCTGACAGAGGACACAGGCGGTGGTGGCATTTAGCCCCAACCAGAGCCAAACTGCTCACATGTGTCAACACAATCCATTATTTACCAACACAGCAGCCGCGGTCTCCTGGCTGAAGGTTGCGCAGGCACCGGTGACCTTGAGCTCACCTTGACTAGATGGGCGATCCGCGCGGGGGACTGGAAGACGATCCACTCGTCCACGGCGATGGTCTCCTGGTCCTGGTCCTTCTGGATGGAGATGTCCCCTCCGAAGAAGAGCAGGGAGAACGGAGACACCTCGGTGCAGTCGTACAGGAAGATCTGTGCCAGAGACAGGGCCAGGGCCAGGGAGACATGACGGGCATATTAACACACACAGTAGGACCTCCATTTTGGTGTTAGGCACGATAGGATGGAGTAAAACACATCAATGTCATCACACCCGCAGGCAAAGCAAACTCCCTTTCTCTCCATCTCACACTTTCTCCCTCTCATTTTCTCCCATCTCTCTCTTTCTCCCACCTTACAGTTTCCGTCGTTCCCTCTCTCTTTCATTTTCTCTCTCTCTCTCTCTCCCTTTCTCTCTCCCTCTCCTGCACTCACTCTGTCAGTTCTCCCTGCGGTGTTTGAAGGGAGAGCCAAACAGCAGTGACTCACTGGAGGTGTGAATGTGCTTGAAATGTAGTCGGGCTACAAGCAGCCCTCCCCACGCACTACTCTCTCCTCCTCCCCAGCCTACACCCACGCACGCCGGGTCTGCCGCGAATCAAAGGCTGGGAGCAGAGCCATGCTCGCGGTGTGCAGCCCACAGATCTGTGGATGCGCGGGGTCGCTGAACTCCAGCTGAGGGGGTTCATGTCCCTTTGAGAGCACTGGACTGAAGCGCCAGAAATCCAACCAATCAAAAGGTAGTCGAAATGGTTTACAAAAAAATGATAGAATTCTCAAACACAGCTGCTACATAAAGAAATGAAAGTAGGTGTAAATCAATACGTACTGGGAAATGGTAAACAGGTGTTGGTAGGTTGAGGTAAAACAGTCAGACTGTTGTACTCCTCCTTGACTCAAGCACTAGAGGCACTTCCCAACGGATACTGCCTGCCTGCCACAAGCAAACCGTTCCTCACTGAATCCGGGAGGCTTTTAATACTGCAAAGGGAGCAGGGCAGCTCTGGGCTGGGCTTTTCTGATAGGGCAGCTGATCAGGCTCATCCTGGCACAAAGCCTTTTACCGGCCCTTGATTCCTCCAAAGCCTACTCATATCTCCACTCCCCTTTATCTCTCTCTCTCTCTCTCTCTCTCTCTCTCTCCTACCTCATCTCTCTCTCCTTCCTCCATCTCTCTCTCCTTCCTCCATCTCTCTCTCCTACCTCCACCTCTCTCTCCTTCCTCCATCTCTCTCTCCTATCTCTCTCTCTCTCCTACCTCATCTCTCTCTCCTTCCTCCATCTGTCTCTCCTACCTCCATCTGTCTCTCCTACCTCATCTCTCTCTCTCCTTCCTCCATCTCTCTCTCTCTCCTACCTCATCTCTCTCTCTCCCTCTCTCTCTTCTACCTCCATCTCTCCCTCTCTCTCCCTTCACCCAGCACACATTCAGCACCCTTCTTCTCAAGGCTGGGCCAGTGTCTTTTCCCATCACCTTTCTCGAAGACCCCTCCCCCCCGATCATGGAGAGCTATACCACATCAAACGGCAGGGAACATTAAACACTATACTGAGACGTGGTGCTAGGATGAGTGTGTGTGTGTGTGTGTGTGTGTGTGTGTGTGTGTGTGTGTGTGTGTGTGTGTGTGTGTGTGTGCGTGCAGACTGTTTCTCTTCTCTGCTCGCTGGCTTTGCTCGAAACGCGGGGGCTTTGATGTAAAGCTACAGCTGCCGAAGCCCGTGCGTCGAGGCTGAATAAAATATGAAGGTTTCCTTAAAAACACGTCAGGCATCAAGACGAAGCCTTTTGTCCTTTTCTTTCCTCCTCGGCAGGCAGGTCACTTGCTTCAAATAGCACGTAATGACTTTTCAAATGCAAATGAGCCGAAATGGGAAGCTGTCTCGGGGGCCGCCGGAGGGGACATGCACTGGTCAACAGCTGTCAGGAGTAGAGGTGGACGCCAGAGCCAGTCTCTCATGCGCTCGTGAAGTTGGAGAGAATACGTACACTGCTCGTCCTCATCTTCAAGTGGTAGATGAGCCACGTGTAGCGGAACTCTCTCTCCTCTGCGTTCACAGACTTGGGGTGGATACACACTTTCCCGTCCGCTTTGGTGTACACCTTTGCCGGCCTGTGGAGGCAACACACACAAACACACGGAGACAGACAGACAGACAGACAGACAGACACACACACAAAGGTGAAAAAAAGCAGGTGTAAGTGAACCACTTGGTTTCCGGGAAGAAGAAAAAAACAGCTGTGATGGGGAGGTGTTGTTTTGGTTCATGGCGTCCATGCCTGGGTCAGCTATCTGTGGCGGTAATCAATAGGGGCTGACTGACATGGTTAGAGCATCAGGGCTCCTTCCCCTGCTCCTGGTAATGACTTTACCGTGATGTCACAGGAGCAGCGCTTGCCTCACCGTCACTTTTGTGCCGTGTCAAGACGGCGGCTGTGCGCTAATAATAGACGCGGGCCGAGACCGATTCGATTACTGACGTAAAAATAAAGGGAAGGAAGAGGAAGATGGGCCGTGCGGGCAGCATGGAAGCTGTCCTCAAGCTCTTTAGAAGTGCGGCTCTCTCAAAACACCTGCCATTTAAACGCATTAGTGTTGTTATTGTCAGCATCTTCAGCACCTCACCGTCATCCAGGTGGGGCTGTCACCACTAGGAAACGTCAGCTTTCCCCCTTTCATGTTTTAACACCAATAGAGACTATATTTAAAACCTTGTTTGGAGAGGACAGCATTTTGCCTGATGTTGCCTGAATTCAAGTAGTTTGGCTTGAGGCTTCTTGTCCCCTTTTAAAATGCATCGTTTGTCTTTTTTTTGTTACGGTCTGGCTGGACATTAAGCATTAAGCAACATTAATCAGATTCTTTAGAGAGAGACAGGTTGCATTTCATATCGACCTTCTTGGCCAAATAAAGTATGTATATGAATGAAGAATATGCACTAGGTCACCTCTAATATAGTCCATACTCCATTCTCCACACTCCACTCAAAATCAATTAGCGTCCAGCAATGGAAAACAACATCCTGCAGTGCTTAGAGTATATTTGTTGTAACTGTTTACTCAAGTTCAGTAATCAGATTTAGCTAACTGCAGGACAGATTTAACCAGCCCTGCTTACTAATATAATGGAAAGACAAACGTGACAAATTCCCTGACAGCTGACAGAATACAAATGACCTGTATTCATCCATTTCACTGTTTTGAATGCGGTCTAATCTAGCATCTTTAATAAGCCAATGTTGTAGAATGAGTTCAAATAAACACACGCCGCAGGGTGCCAGCCATGAAAAAACCATCTGTCCTGAATACGGTTATAAGAGAGAAGGCCCTCGTCTTCCCTTGACTCAAGGACGCTTGTGTTTAAACAGACAATTCCATTCTCTGTGCTCTTGCAGCAACCTTATTCCCCCATTCCCTTGGACTATAACAATTTTTCATTATAAAATACTGAAGGTCACCTGATCCACAGCTAATCAATAGGACCCAAGGGCATCCGCCGAATAATAGCGCAGTCAGAGCTCATCATAATAGGCACTGTGAGCGGGGAGCGACTCCCAAGCAGTCCTCTGTCTTATGACGGAGTTTAGGAACACACACAGTGCTTCCTTGTGACCGTGTTTACTTACGCGGGCCTCTTCTTGTTGTGGCTGGGACGGATCTTGGCCACCTTCGGATACAAACCAGCTACAATGACTGCTTTTATGATTTTCTCATTCTCTGTGGAGAGACAAATAGAGAGAGAGGGAGAGAGACAGAGAGAGAGAGAGAGAGTGTGTGTGTGTGTAGGGGGGAGAGGGGTAGAAACAGAATACAAAAGAGATTGAGGTGGAGGTTAGAGACAATGTCCACAACACATGAAAACACAGGCGGTCTGACAAAGAGAGGGACAGACAGACACACATCCTATTCCAAAAGGCAATCAAAGCCATGCATAAGGGGACAGACAGGCCTGACCACCTCATAGCCAAACACAATAGAAATGCGTCATGCAGCTAAGCGGGGCTAACTCAGACAGAACGGGCTGCAGACCCAAGACTGAATTACTCCGAAAAGGCAAACAGACAGAGCAGGAAACTCCGACACAGCTCAGAGGCGCGGTGAAATTACCTGAGTTGATGTTTGCGCTGGGGGATCTGGGGTCCTTGCAGCTGACAAAGCCGGCAGTCAGCAGGTGCTCTGCAAACTGGCCCTTCATGTTGTGAAGCATCTGCATGACAGAGACTCGGAGGAGTCACACACAATTCCTCTTCGTATACCGTAATGTAGTCCTGTATGTATACTGTAATGTAGTCCTGTATGTATACTGTAATGTAGTCCTGTATGTATACCGTAATGTAGTCCTGTATGTATACCGTAATGTAGTCCTGTATGTATACTGTAATGTAGTCCTGTATGTATACCGTAATGTAGTCCTGTATGTATACCGTAATGTAGTCCTGTATGTATACCGTAATGTAGTCCTGTTTTCCCATATCCCCACCAATCCCATGTCCCCGTTGCTGTTACTGAAGGTCTCCAACACGTCCACAGCTGGGAGTAGGCTGGAGTCTCACCTGGAGAGTGTTGGCGGATAGGAAGTTGTCCCAACAGTAGTCTTTCTCATGTCTGTAGCCCCGTTGTTTGGCATCCTGCCAGCCCTAGATTAGGAAGCAAATCAGATTTCAATCTTCACGCTGGACCTCTTAAGCTACAGAGCTGCCATCCCCTGTCTCTGTGGGAACTCACACGGAACGATGATATACCCACACCAGATACCAGATACCAGGTTATACCCACAGAAATGTGAACTACTATTGCAAATGACTCTAACTCTCTCCTGTCTGCTCTATTAATAGCACTATTTGACACAATACTTTGACAAAAAGTATTTCAGATTGGTTTGTGTAGGTCATTAGCCCTCAACACCACCAGACTTTGTGGCAGACTTAAGGCCATACTGAACCCAACATTGGGAAACAAAGCACATAACCAGTTGAGCACACTTTTAATTATTCATATTTTCATTTCACTTCAGCCTCATCCAGTCTGGAGAGTGGGTGAAAAACAATGCAATACTCCTCCACCCTCTCTGACCCCTATTACTGGACTAAATAGGGCATGTGCTACCCTACTATTGGACAATAATATACTATATTATAACATTAGTGTGTGTGTGTGTGTGTGTGTGTGTCTTCTACTTGATTGATACGTTTTTT
>NC_085006.1:5567500-5747500 GCF_963854185.1 Sardina pilchardus
TTCTGACAAAGGCAACTGACAATGGTGAGGATCCTTATTTGGCTCTGCTGGCTTATAGAACAGCACCTCTGGCGTGCGGGAAATCTCCGGCTGAACTGCTCATGGGCAGACGACTGCAGACACTGATACCAACAGTGAAGAAACAAGTCTCCACACCTGTGCTGGAGTCCATGAAAAAACTAAAGGAAAAACAAAAGAGATACTTTGATCGCACAGCAAAAGCAATGCAACCTCTGCAGGCGGGCAACAGAGTCAGAGTATTCAACACAGGAAGACAGGACTGGCAGCGCGCTGGAACAGTGCTGAATGAAGTGGCTCCGAGGTCCTACGCAGTCCAGACGGACACCGGGGCTTTGGTCAGACGAAACAGGTCGCAGTTACTTAAAACACAGGCCAGCAATGCAGTTCCGTCAATAGAGGAGCACAGGGACGAATGTGCACAGCATGAAACAGTAACAGACAATCAAACAGAGGTTTTAGAGGAGAATGCACCTGTCATGACGGAGCCAGAGGCAGCTCCAGAGAGACGGTCAGAGCGCATTAGAAAAGCCCCTGACAGACTTGATTTATAGCAGATGATTGCAAGCTCATTATTACACAGTGAATCTATAATAAGTTGATATTATTATTTTTTTATAAAAAAAAAAAGGGGGGAAATGATCAGTTAAAAGTGTTAACATCAGGTAATGTGTTGAGCCTTATTATCTGGTCATGAGTTCTGTTTGAGCCTTAGTATCGGGTCATGAGTTCTGTTTAATACCAGGTAATGTATAGCCTTATGGTTGAGTCATATTCTAATGCTTAGTAGGCTAAGGTGATTCTTCAAGTCTTCTATGAGGTGGTGGTAAAGACCGTCCTCCTACGGTGTGCTAAGTACTGGCGACCTCTGACCTCTATTATTTATTTATGTTTTATGTTTAAAGAGTGCACAGTGAACCTGTTTTTGTTTACTGAATAAGGGAGATGTAAGGATATCCTGTGAGACACTATTATGGTCCTAAGTAGGGGTGTCACGATACCAAAAAATCAGTAGTCGGTGCCAATACCAGTAAAATTACACGATTCTCGATGCCAAATTCGATACTATCGTTAAAAAAAAAGGATTTTCTAAAATCCCATGTAGGCTACTTAATGAATTTCTTTATTGAAATACTTGCAGAATACTGAAATATAATTTCTTTAACATATAGAGCATAACAGAATACAGTATCCAATTGCGAGCATATCACATAGGCTTACACATAATTAATTAAATCACTTTTCTAATGGATTGTAGGCCTATAAAAACCAACAACTTGCATCGCCTTTTTATCGCTCTGCTTTCATATAATGTGAATGATTTTTTTTACAAGATGTAAAGTCTTTATTTGAAACACACACACATTCTGTAACTATTTATACATTCTATATGAAATTTCTGATCTTCATTAGCAGCAAACTTTATGCAGATTATAGCCTACTATTCATATTACAACTCCACCTCTTAAATTCAGCTGTCTGGTTGAAGCCTCAACATTTTGTAAACAAAGTAGCAGGCTAAGCTTATCATACTCTACTGGTTGGACTGTTCAGTTTCCCCACATGTGTTTAAGTTTCAAGGTAAGCTACTTTTTCTCCTTGGGACAGAACCTTTTAAGTCTTGGAGTTGAAAAACATTGGTATTGAGATGGTCAGTCAACTTGAATGCAAGAGTTTTAATGTATGCAGCATAGACTAGCTAATGATGCTAACCGGATTTTAAACGGCAATTTAGCTAGTCGTCTTCTGTGCGTCATTGCGTTCACGATTGTGAATGTTTTATTTGGATTAAATGTGCATGTCGTGGGCGGGTGTCCATTGAGCACGTACGAGAGCGGGCCAAGGAGAACAAGTTTACTTTTACTTTACTTTTACTGTTTGGTAAAGTTGCACGTATAATCTACAAAAGTTGCGGAAGAACTATGCTTCCACCCGGGCAGCGTCAGGTGCATCAGTACGACCACGCTTCCAGAAATGATCTGGTTGGTTTTCATGGAGACAGACGCTGTGTGCACGGAGGGGAGAGGCTGTGTGTGTGTGTGTGTGTGTGCGCGCATATGTGTGTGCATGAGAGACAGACGCGTGAGTGACAGAGAGGGAGAGCAGGGAAAGGAAATTCAGCTTAACGAATGTTGCATGTTTTTCAATACCGTTAAAAAATAGATAAGTAAATAAAAAAAAGTAACGAAACGCAATGTGTGGCGGCCGGTGCTGAATCTGTGGCGCATCACCACAAACTAGTCTATGTGTGGGAAACACTGTATTGCCCCCATCAGTTCCGGAAGAGTCGCAGCACCGATGCTTATGCTGGCGTCGGTGCTTACGGTGCTTCAAAAAAATAGGCATCGCCGGTGTTTTTTCATTTTAGAATCGAGAGGTATCGCAAGTATCGGTTCTCGTGACATCCCTAGTCCTAAGAGGCCTCCGTAGCTGGGCACTGTAACGTCACGGATTGTTTAAGGCGAGACACTACAGGTGAATAGGGTAAAATTTTTAACTAGCAGATATCACTATGAAACTTCCCCAGTTGATTACTTACATCAACATAAGAAAAAAATGTATTACAAGTTTTTTGTAACTTAATGTTTAAATATGCAAATTAGGCATTATCTCATTAAATATGCGCTAATTTGCATATATTTTAAAATGCATAATCTGAGTTTTGGATAAAGCCAGGTTCAAAATAGTTTTTTCATTGTGTTAATATATTAGATGGGAGAAAAAATACAGAGGGATTTATGGATATCTACTTCTGTTGTCTTGTAAATCAGCATAGTGTCAATAGCCTTGAAAAATCGGTTTTTGCCATGTTTTTAAGCATAAAATGTCATATATATCAGGTTAGGAATCATATTTCAACAAACCCCTCTGTAAAAGTCTTGTGAATATAGTTTGGCATAAGACTGGAAAGTTTGGCGCATGTAAGTGCTTCAGAAGTGGAGATTATGTTCTCAGAGTGGGAGAAGAAACTCGTTTTGAGAAAACAGCCTTGAAACACAGCCAATGGGATACGTTCTAAGCCTAGACTCGCCTTTGAACTTTCGCGATTGGTTGCTAATACAAAGGAAATGTCCATATTTGGATTGCATAGCGTCATTCAGGAGAAAAGGGGCTTTTGAACGGTGTCACACACGATATGATTTGGTTCACGGTCGCGGTAGTACATGACACTTTAGAATGGGAACTTTTGGTAAAATTAGGAGAAATATATAGGCGCGAGTAGACAAAATGTCATGAAATAAACACCTAAATGTGCAAATCGGACTTTATTGTTGTAGTAGGGTGGTAGAATACATGCTAAGGTAGCAAACTAGCACAAAATATTGAAATTGACCGGAGGTCACAAAAACGATGTTTTCACCTGCCGTGTCTCGCCTTAATAAAGTTAGTTGAATGCTTACCAGCTAATGTGTCAGTCGCATATCTTTACAGTATGGTTTTGAGAAGAAAAACACTTTACTTTCGTGACCCCAGAAACTTGCCGGACTACTTTCTTCAGCATCAAAAACCGGCTGGATCTCGGCTCACAGGACACTGTCGGGGGGTAAGTCATTGCTGATGCACAACGTTGCTGACAGGGAACCCATATAACTTCGTGTCTTAAAACCCGAACTATCCCTTTAAATCACATCCATAACCATAATGTGGGCTTAACAACTTCCCTCTCTGAAAGACCCCCACGCACACACCTTCCTCCGTTAATTCTGAAACCACCAGCCGCCACTGATAGAGGTACAATTGTCGTGAGTAATAGGCCTGTCCTATTGGGGTTTTGGGAAGGACCATGTTTTGCATCATGTCTAAGCAAAGGGTTACATCTTCAGTAACCTTACCTAATAGGTCATAAAAAACGCGTCCTCTTCGACGATGCAAGATGAAAGTAGCCGATTCCACCCTCTTCTCTGTGTCAGTCAGACTTGGATCGCTCATCTTGATTTTGTACTTGGCACAATCAGCACACACATCTGTTGCTGGGTGACCAAAACCAAGATTGAACTCTTTGGAGAACACAGAGTAATACAGCGAGTAGCTTGTCTGGGCATGGGTCTGAGCCTCAAAGAGCTCATGCATCTTCAGTACGTTGAGGTCACTGGGGAGATACAGTGCCCTCCAAAAGTATTAGAACACAAGTTTAAAGTTAAATATAAAATCATCTTTTGGAAATGTATCTTAATGCCTTAAATGAAACAATGAGGAACTATTCAACCTTTAAGGATATTAATTTTCTTTGTGAATGAATAATGTATTGTAAACTAGAAAAGCATTTCCTGAAGGAAATACCATGGAAAGTTATTGCTAGGATTATGCTAGGGTACTTAAAGTGATGACTATAGTGTTGCTAGGCTAAATAAAGTGGATACTATTCTATAAAAAGTGGTCACTAGGTTGGTTCTAGGGAAATCACGTGGGTTGCTAAGGTTGGTTGCCAGGGTGTCATTATTGAAGTGGTTGCTAGGTTGTTACTAAGTAATTATAGTGGTTGCTTTGCTATAAAAAGTGTTATTTTAAATCTAGTTTTAAAAAGTTATTGAAATTGGGAGAAATACAGAGAGTGATAGAGAAAGTGAGAGGAAGTGAAGAAAAAGAAGTGAAAGAAAGTGGGGACGACAAGTGAGCTATCAAGCGAGACACACAGAGAAGAGGTTCAGAAGTTGCTGCAGTCAGTGATAGAACACAGGCACAGTTGATTCCATTCTATTTCTAACTGAAATAAAACTAGACAATCTTTGACAGGTTTATCAGCACAAACTCTTATTTGCCGCGAGGTAAAGTCATCAAAGATAAGAGAGTTGTCGTACAAACGTACGCAATATTTAATTTTTGCTTGCGAAACAAAAATGCAACTTCAACTCGGATTCGAACTCATAATCCTAACATTGTCAGAAGCGTTCATTAGCCCACTACCCTACTGGTAACGAGACTATTTCACTTTATGTTGTGGTTGCCTGGTAACAGTAAACAAACTAAAAGATCGCAATTCTTGATTTTGCTTACAAATGGACGGTTTTACCCGCTCACTGGACAACGTTTATGGGAATTTAGTACCACGTTTCCGTCAAAAAGATTTGTTTTAAAAATCTTATCTTGTTTAGATTTAGGACTTACGGTGGGTTTCCACACAAGTTAAATTTCGCCTCGCGTCCATTGAAAATGAATAGGGAAGCGAAATTCGCTCCGATAGGGCGAAATGAAGCGAATTCGCCTCATGGGGCGAATCAAAGTTGGCGATCTCCCAACTTTATGCAAATGAGAACCACTCAGAGCAAATCAGAAGCTTGCATTGTTGACAGAGGCGGGAGTAACTAAAAAATCTGAGAAACAATGGCGGCCGCTCCGGGGGTTTTAACGGGAAATATTATATGTGACCTTCCACAGCGAAATCAGTCACATTGTCCAAATTTTCAAAATCATAGTTATTACGTTTTCAGGAAGGGGCATAATCAACCTTCAAAACGATACCAATATCTAATGAATTGAACATCATATTACTGAAATATAAACATTCAAAGGAGTTGAGTTCCTCCTGTCACGCCAAGAGAAAAACGGAGAAATCTGCCTCTGAAGTTAACCGTCGGCTCAACACTCACGAACGCTTTGTAAGGTCGCCGCTATTACACGATTTACGGTACTCGTATCAACGACACAGCACGCCGATGACTTGGTGGTTGTCAATGAGTGCATTTACCGTAAATATTGGAATAGAGCGGCCAAAACGAGACGCCTCTAACTTCCTGCTTCCTCTAACTTTCTCACCTCAACAAACTCACGTTTTTAGACAACAAAATGTCAGTTTTTCGGCGAAATGTATTCACGGCCGTACAGTGTGGACCTCCCACTGTTTCAAAACACTTACAAAAAAAAATCCACGATTTTAGCACAAGTGACATAAATGGCCATTTTTCTCAGAAACGCCTGTTGCGACTGGGTTTGCCGTGGAACGTCACATATGTGAATAAAGGTTCATTGACCACTTTTAATGGTTTATTTTGATACGGTTTGTTGTTTATATGCAACACAAATGTGTTCAGGACATACAGATCATTGTAGGTTAACGTAAGCTCTCAAACGGTAGAGTTAGCTTGTTAGCTTGTCAACCCATTACAACCCATTGTAAACACATAGCAACAAGATAGCTAGCACGCTGATATGAACTACTGTGGTGTTTCTGTGAAACATTAATCGTTGTCAACATAAAAACATTAAAACGGATTGTTATTTGTATGCCACTTGAATATACTTGGGCTAAATAAACCGCTGCATATAAACTGAAGCACTCGTCTGTCTCGCTAACTAGCCACTAAGCTAACCTGTTGAGCTAGCTAATTGACCATAGACTGCCGTTCAAACAACTAGTATGCTATCTGATATCAGCTAACCAGGCTAACTGTCCCGCCCATTTGTTGACATTCGTGGTGACAGTCCAACAAAGCGGGAGCTTTAAAAATGGAAGAGCAATTAATTGCAGCGGTGGCGTTGTTCCCTGTTTTATATGATGCCTCACTGGCGGACTATAAAAACACCATGAAAAGGTCGGATGCATGGAAGAAGATAGCGGAGACTGTTGGTGTGGATGGTGAGTTTATTTTATTTTGGAAAAATGCATGCTTGCGTTGCTTAACCAAACAAAAAAGTTGGCTAAGTTTCAGGTTTTCAGTTAAATGGGTTTTGCATTCATGCTAATCTTATTTGCAAAATGACTGCTGGTTAAGCACACACATATTAGATCATATTATGTAGACAGATGTTAGATTGCTGTTTGGTAGATAAATATACTTTAGGCTATTGACCCTTGAAGGAAATTCAATCTCCTATACATACACATGCAACAAGCAAGATAATAAATGATACAGTAGCGTGACAGGGCAGAGGTGTGCATGGAAAAGTGCTTTAAGAGTGTTGATGTATTATTTGTGTACTTCTGTTATAGCTAAAGACTGCCTGAAAAAATGGAAGGGGCTAAGGGACACCTATATTAAGGAGAAAAAGAAGGAGAAGGATCGGGCCAGGAGCGGCGCTGGGCAGACGAACAGGCCGCCTTGGAAATATTTCTTAATAATGGGTTTCCTGGCCCCTTTTGTGGAGAACAGGCAGTCGTCAGGGAATGTTGGACGACTGCTGAGCAGGGCTGCTGAGAGCGCAGTGTTGGAGGAGGGGGATACATCGGAGGACGAATCCGAGGTTCATCCCCCCGCCTCCAGCAACCCCACTGTAGGTCCTGGTCCCTCCAGCAACCCCCCTGGACAACCTACACCCTCCACCGTCTCCCTTGAGCGACCTGCAACCTCCAGCACCCCCCCTGGACAGCCTACACCCTCCAGCACCCCCACTGGACGACCTACACCCTCCAGCAACCCCCCTGGACGACCTACACCCTCCAGCAACCCCCCTGGACGACCTACACCCTCCAGCACCCCCACTGGACGACATGTGGCCTCCAGGAAGAGGTCAAGGGGGGGAGGTGAACAGGACGACGCCTTCGAGGCCCGGGTGCTGGCAGCCATTGAGCACTCTCAATCACACTCTCAGTGTACTGATGAAGACAAACTGTTCTTTAAAAGTCTTGTGCCCATGGCCAAAAGAATCCCTTTAGCTGCAAAGGGAGAGCTGTACAGCAACATCTATAGGATGGTGTTCGAGGCCTCACTTCCTCGTCAGCAGCCCGAACCCCAGAATTAGTTTGGCTAGTTTTGTTTTGTTTAATTTAGTTTGCCATGTTGATCCAAATGTTCCAAATGTTCCAAAAGTTTCATGTGCGTGCGAGTATGTGTGCATGCATGAGTGAGTGATAAACCAAATATTTTGAGTGATAACCAATATTTTTAAACAATAAATTATTTGTCAATGAAGATACTGTCTTTGAGATATGATTTACAGGTATTGCTATTGATATTCTAAGGTCCTGGCATTTCTATTATTCTAAGGTTAACATTTATGTAATAGAGCATGTCATACTATGGCATAATTTATTACTGTAAATAGGCCACACCATCTGACTGTGTTTGTGTAACATACAAATCTTGAGCACTGTGCTTGTGTGCTTGTGTAACATACAAACCTTGAGCACTGTGCTTGTGTAGCATTTGGAAATATATATTTTTTAAGGATCAAGATGGGTGGCTCTTAAAAGAGCCTTTGGTTTGGGAAGGGGTTATGGTTGCGGTTGCCAGTAGACAGCACCTTCTGCGTTGAAGTAGGCAGAGAAGGCCTCCCTGGCACGGATGGCAGCTCTGGCGGCGTTGTTGCTCCCAACACGAGGTGCATCCTGGAGTCCTGCTGATCCCTCAGCCTGCTGTGACGCGACAGGCCTTCCGGTCCTTCTCCCTGATCTAGTCAGGCGCAGAAAGTTGTGGAGGATACAGGTGGCCTTCACACACGCCTCTGCTTTTGCTGCGCTGACAGCAATGACGCGTCTGTACATTCTCCATTGGCTGGAGAGGATCCCAAATGCACACTCCACCGTCAGCCTGGCACGGCTGAGGCGGTAGTTGTAGACCCGCTGCTCGTGTGTGAGGTTGGAGTCACTGGAGCCAGGGAAGGGTCGCATGAGGTTAGTCCTCAGCGGGAAGGCCTCATCACCCAGGAAAACATGCGGCAGTGGGCCCCTATGTTCAGCGCCGGGAATCACACAGTCCTCTGGCAGGTCCAAGGTGCCATCCATCAGAGCCTGACCAAAGGGGGAGTTGTTCAGGGTTCCACCGTCGCTGTTCCGGCCATAGCCACCCACGTCAACCATCCGGAAGAGGTAGTCTGCAAGCAACACGATGGAGAAGGTATGCTTGTAGTTAAAGAACAGACTACCTGAGTTGGCGGGGGCCTGAATCACTACATGCTTCCCGTCGATGGAACCCAAGCAATTTGGGAAGTCCCACTTATACAGGAAGTCCTCTGCAATGAAACGCCAGTCCTCCTTTGACGGAATTGGCATGAACTCCGCAACCAGGCAGTCCCAGATGACCTCTGAAACGTCCCCAACAATGCCAGCTACAGTGGAATGGCCCACACGGTAGCTGAAACTGATGCTCTTGAAAGAGTCACCAGTGGCAAGGTATCTGATGAACAAATACATAAATAAAAAATAAAATAAAAATACAGAATGTTGTTTAGTCTAATAAATGTGATGCATTATGCAATGGATTGTAATGAATGGAATAAGAATGACATTCAAATACTACAAAATGTCATAGCAGACAGAGGTAGACATTTCATTAATACAGAGGATAAAGCCTGCATACGATGGCGCAGTATGTCAACATGCAGTGCGTAAAATGCCGTGCGTAAATAGAAAAATTACTCACCGAAGGCAAATGGCGAGACGCTCAGCCGGTCCAATCGATGCACGCATCTGAGTGTCTCGCCGGGTGATCCGGGGTCCAACTCGCGACAGAAGGTCATCGAACTGCTCTTTAGATAGCCTAAAGTACTGGCGGAAAAGGCCGTCATCCAGACGCAGCTCTTGCACCAAAAGATGGTACTCGCCATGGGTCCTGCGAGTTCTGCGTATGGGGTGCACCCAGAACCTGTGCTGCCGCCGCTGTCGCTGCTGCTGCCGCCGCTGTCTTCTTCGCCGCAGTACGAGGAGAAGCAAATCTTGCACAATCGCTGATCCATAGTGTATACAACTATTCTGAAAACTTTGTTTTTTCAAACCCATATTTATATTCCTCATGCGTTCCGAAATAGAACACGAAATGAGCGGCAAGCTACCCAATTGGTTGTTTATGTGCGTTATCATGATTCAAGATTCTGTTAATTATGTCATGTACTGTAATAATAATTTATTCATACATTGAACTGTAAAAGAGCGGGACGTAATCTGATTTGTGCATTTTTCTTTGGCAAACAATCACATCAATAAAAAACCTGAACGTGTAGAACCAGAGCCATAGAGAGAGTTTTATCTACCACTCTGTGTATAACTACACATTAAAAAACAGAACAACAAAACGTGTATTTCAAGAGATGCATGACAATGTCAACGAAACACCCATCTCACTTTTATCTGTCTATGCATCGATCTCACACACAATTTAATGTGCAATTAAGTATGCACAACTTAATCATGACGGCAACATTCAAACGCTAATAATTTGCTACATAGCTACCTAGTTAGCTGGCTAGTTAGCTAACTAGCTACCTAGCTGCCGCAAAATTATCTTGACTGTCACTCAGCCGAAACGCCAGGTGTGTGACCACGCCCCCTGGGCGAAATCTAAGCAGGCGATTTTCGCGTGGTGACAAGCTCTGTGGAAACCCAGCGTTAGTAAGCCATCTCCTGCCGTCAGTGTAGCCTACGTAAGCCTCGTTTCCTATTCGTTTCTCAAGACGGTCTGCCATGTTGGATAGCACGTAGCAGCTATTTCAGGTTTGGGTACTAGTGCTAGATAAGAAAATGCCTCCCCTCCATTCCACTATTTACACCCGAGTGCAAATAATCACTCCGTTTAAATATAGCTTGAAAAGTAACTGAAATCATTGGGAGAGATGGACAGAGAGAGAGAGAGAAATTAAGAGGAATGGGAAAAATAATATATTTACAGCTTTTCTGTATTAATAGAATCTAACAAAATAGATTCATGTAGGCCTAAACACATGACTATGTAGCCTTCACATCTGAACATATGCGTGAACTCTATCATTTTAAACATTTTTGATTTGTGGCGTGCTCTTTATCCAACAGTGTTTTCAATTTTCTTCGGGTGCTCTTTGGTGCAAGGTCAGTATTCAGAAGTCGAAAAAGAGGAAACTTAGTTAAAATGTCTTTATTAAAACATTTTAATGTAGCGTAACGTAGGTAATGAAATTCCTTAGCCTATTCTTCATCATCCCCCAAAGGATCCTAAGGAAAAAAATACAAAGGGGAAAACAAAAGAAATACATAATCATTAATATACAGTATGTCCTATTGTAAATGTGTGTGAATTGATCAATGTAGTCTCTTAATTATCACAAGAGCACAAACTGTAAGACTCTTTGTGCTTCCAACATCAAAAAGTCATTCACATTACAGTAATAAGACAAGTAATGTTACATTAAAAAGGAGTCTTGACCAGATCCCCCTCCATCAACAAAGTTCTCTCCAGGGGCAGACGTTGGAGGAACTCTACAATGGTCCCTTGCCAGTGGGTTCGCGGGACGGTGATTTGGGAGTCATTAGATAAAATTAGAAGGATGTTTTCCTTCTCCCTTTTGGCACCCTCTATAACGCAATGACTCTCGCAGGGAGAGGGTTCGCAATGAAACAATGGTGTCAGAGAACTATAACTGGTAAAGCAGATAGATAGATAGGAACAATGGTGTCAGAGAACTATAACTGGTAAAGCAGATAGATAGATAGATAGAGAGAATATGATTGATTGCTATCTTACACTTATTTTTGAGAAGTATGTGGTGCTGTATTTAAAGCCGAAGTCCGTCGACTGCATCGGCCTGAGGTGGGAGACCTCCACCCAATCTCCCACATGCAAAATTGCCAACGCACTCTCCCGCCAGAGTGCCAGCCTCTGGGAGACTCCACCGTTGGTCACTTCAATGTCCGCTATGGGGACAACGTCGCCCTTCACTTTTACCTGGTGAGGTGGCTCCACCTAGAATATCACAATGTAGTTATATGTATGTAAACCTAGGAGCAGGTCTTGTGAGGCTGTGTGCAAAAGTAGATCAATATAGAATGTAAATATGAGCACTTTAGACCATTATTTGCCAAGGTATGCTCATGCATTTTATAAAATGCCTTGAGGAAACTTAGGACTTTTAGTTATCCAAAAGTGCATACTGACAATCAAATGCTTACTGCATGAACCCCTTTGTGTAGAAGCATAATCTTGGTCTACAATGAAGGGTAACCCTTCTTGTAGACATTTTGGATTGTATGTCGGGTATCCTGATACAAAATAACTACACAAAATATGAAATAACTTCACAAAAGGAAAAATCTAGGTAGCATGCAGTGTCAAACCAAAATGTTATACTTACCATAGTCACCTGCCGTTTTAGGGTAATATAATCCCTCGTCCTCGAAGTAGCCGATTCAGGAAGGGTCAGGGGCTTGCTGTAAGGGGACAGCATTGCATTGCCCATGTTGGCTATCTCCGGGGACACAGGCAAGTCGTAGGACCCAAAGGTCACACTATTCTCCTGAAAAAAAGCCCTCCCCTTTGAGAAAGAAACATTTTTGAGCACATATGTGCCATCAATCTTAAATTCATCGGCCTCTTCTGGTATGGACATCGTCCACACCGATGCCCCATCCGAAATGGCCACTGTGGGCACTGCCTCCCATTCTGCTGTCACACCGGATGAAAAGGTGTATGTTTTCACCTTGAAGCACACAACTTTTCCCACGCACCTCACACGTTTGCTTGTAGGGGCATAGGGAGATCCCCTGTTCTTGGAGTTTTGCATCTGCAAAACAAAACAAAATGAGAATTAGTTGGCTGAGGTAGCCTTTGCATTCTCCTGATAACGTTAGTGGAATGGATTTAATGTGAACGTAGCCTACAAAGACGCAGAGTGGCTATATGATACAGCGCACATTTGCGATGAACATGTTCCGCCTTTTTGAAGCAGGTGTAGCACCGAATCCTGGTTAAATCCATAATTTAGACGACAGAATCAGTAGGATACCATTTTTGTTTCAAGTCTACCAGGCCTATGTCAAATGCAGGCTCGGGTGAAGCTGGGAGGAATTTAACATAGCCTACGGTTTCCACACCGTGTTTATCAACCGACCGTGATAATAATATTTTAAATGAACACGGTAATATAGTCAACATGTGTATCATAGTTCACCGTTTCACCAGTAATCGCATATAGTCACCAACTGATAAGGAACAGATTTAGGAAAAAGAAGAATGGGTTTGGAGTGACATTTCTTGCGTGTGTGAGAGCGCGATATTGATGCTGAAAGTGTGAGTGAGTGTCCAGCCAGGTGCAAGAGTTGTCAACTCCAGAGCTGTCAACTCTGAAATGTGTATAGAGATGCTCGAAAATTGTACTATACTTTGATCCACTTGGTGTTGATTCATTTTAGGAGCAAAATGCGAATGAAAGGGTTGAAATCAGTAATCGCACGTGTGCGACAATAATTTTTTTTCAACTCGCACTAATATATATTTACTCGCATTTGCGACGACCTGCTCGCAGCGTACAGCCCTGTTTCCAAAAGAGCCATTCACCAGTCCATCTTCTACATCAATGTTTTGGATTAGCGTCACACGAGCACCTTCAGCAAGTTGTAATCTATCTGGTAGATCACCTTTACAACCTTCAAATGGTGCACTCTGCCTTTCCATCCGACCTGTTTGAAGATCTTTTTTATAGTCATGAGCATCTACATTGACCAGTTCAGAGTACAGAGCAGATATGGTGTCAGCATTGTACTGGTTTACCTCTTTATTTGTGGCAAAAACATGTAGGATGTCTTTAGGACAGTCCTGAGCTTGAGTTAAGGCTTGTATTGGGCAAGTAGAGCTTTGTCCGCATCAGATAATGCCTCTCCTTTGCATTTCACTCTGACCCTGTTCAGCAGCTCAGCAAATGGCAGATCATCTTTTTGGCGGATAATTTCTGTCAGTGTAACTACTTGGAACTGGTCCTTCCAGAAATCCAAAACGTGACTCTCAAACACACAGAGAGGTTTGGCTTTACCCGGTGGTGGTAATTGGTAGTAATCACCTAGGACTAGCAGAGAGAGGCCCCCAAAAGGTTTCTTACTGCCTTTGATTTCTTGCAACCTCCAATTGACATAGGCAAAAAGTTGTTTGGATATCATGGACACTTCGTCAATAATCAAAATCTCAGCATTGGACAAGGTTGCCCTCACTTCATCCAGACGGTTCCCAAAACACTGGTAAGGTGGTTTAAGGCTTCTTGGCAGTTTCAGTACAGAGTGCAGTGTCTTGCCTGCTATATTAAAGGCTGCTGTGCCAGTAAATGCTGTGAGAAGCACAGTGGGCATAGACATGTCTCTTTCCTCTGTAATACGGGGTAACTTCCGAAGTATCTTTGATGCCTCTGCGTAGATGCATTTGATGAGGTGTGACTTGCCTGTGCCAGCTCCACCAGTGACAAAGTAAAAAAACTGATCTGACTGGGAACTCTGTCCCCACACACGTCTTAAGCACCACTTGCACACCGCGCAGAACACTGAAGCTTGCTTTTGATTTAAATTCTGATACATTTGTCGCACAACATTGGGGTCTATTTTAGGAGCCTCAAACATTGGCATAGTACTTCCTCCCCTTGTGGGACTCCGACAAAAATCTGGGACATCATCTTGTTCATTGATTTGATCTGGACTTATTTCCTCACGCTCCAAATTGCACTCCAGCCTAAGAAGCTCCGTCTCAGGCGCTAGTGTTGTCCAAGCATCTTCCATTGGACCATTTTCTTCCAAGCTCTCAATAGCTTTCTCTATAGCATCATTCTTGTGACAGAGCATCCAGGCCCAAACTGCCCCCCTGCCCTGTGAGGGAGTACAACTCCGGGCAGTGTGTCGTCTCCGCCGATGCAGAGAGATCTACTTGTGCGACCCCGTACCGCATGCAGATCTGGCTTACGACCTCCGCGCTCAATCTCCATTCTCCCGGGAGTGGCCCCGTCCTGGAGAGAATGTCGGCTGCTCTGTTCTCCACACTCAGGATGTGCACTGCCCTCAGTGAAGACAGCCGCGACCATGCCCAAGTCAGTAAGCCCTCCGCCACCTGGAGGCACCGCTGGGACCTTGTTCCCCCTTGGTGATTGACACCGCCACAGTACTGTCTGTCCTTAAAGGGACACTTCACCGATTAGCATTACACTTTGTATCTTTAGAAAACCAGTCATGTTTTTGAATGATCGTGCATCATTCCCTCAGTTTGCCTTGAGATGGGAGAAATACAGATTTCAATGAAACCCAAGAATAGGACTTCCTGCTTTCAATGATGTAAAAGATGATTTTTGCAGCAGGAAGTTCAACATTGAAATCCGTATTTCTCTCATCTCAAGGCAAACTGAGTGCTTTTCTAGTTTAATATTATTGTTGTTGTTCTTCTTCTTCTTAGGCTCCACAGGTTATTATCATCATTATAATAATTTACCTCCGCCAAGGAGGTATATGTTTTCATCGGGGACCGGCCGGCGTTTGTCTGTCTGTTTGTTTGTTTGTTAGCAAGATAACTCAAAAAGTAATGGATGGATTTCGATGAGATTTTCAGGGAAGGTCGGACATGACCCAAGGAAGAAACGTGCTTTACTAGTTATTATTATTATCACCATTATTATTATTACTATTATTATTATTATTATTATTATTAGCCTTTGTTATAATCTTTGTCAAAACTTTGTATGTAGTCAATGTGAGACGTGGGCCTGCTTTTCTTTGCAGAGATCTTTAATTCTTGGCGCAATGTTCAATAATCCTCATCTTAGGTCATCCTCGATCTGTGCGCAGTCAGTTTTGAAAAACCTGCCTCACACAGGTATGTCGATGCAAAAGGAAGGAGAACTTTTAAGGCTACGTCAGAGAGTTGGGGGTATTCCTGCATCACTGCTACCCAGAAGGATGCAAGAGGACAGGTGTAGAAGAGGTGCTTTAATCTACTGTCACTCTTCAGCTCAATAAGCTGTTCCTGCATTTGCAGTGACAGCTCATTTGCTGTGCAGATAAATGGATCCCGAACCCACAAAAATGAACGGTAGTCCTCCTTGAAATAGGATGCGAACTGGTTCATCAGCGCAGACAGGTGATCTGCAGCTGATTGGAGGAGAGAGGAGAAATCAGTGCCACTTGCATCACTGATGAACTCCGCAAGGGTCAGGAACATTTCACAGTTTCCGTTATTGATGCGGTCATGCCAGAGGGCAAGTTTTTGAACTAACGCATCCACTCTGTCTGCAAGGAGCAAGACGTTCGAATCTCGGCCTTGCAAGGACAGGTTCAAGCTATTCAGTCGGTCAAATATATCGACCAAATACGACAGAGATGCTAACCACAGAGTGTCGTCGAGGTGCTAAGCAGTTCTGATTTAATTTCAGTTTAAAACAATTTGACCACTTCGCGCAGCTCATTCAATCGCTGTAACACCCTCCCTCTGGAAAGCCAGCGCACCTCTGTGTGCAACAGGAGTTGGTCATGCCCTGAGCCCATCTCTTGACAGAGGACACTAAACAATCGTGCGTTCAATGGACAACACTTAATGAAATTTATGATCTGAACTGTTTGATGGAGGACAGACTTTGAGGACAGACTTTTTGCAGCAAGTGCCTTACGATGGATCATGCAGTGAGTCCATCTGGCAAGCGGAGCTACTTGCTTGACACGTGCAGCTAGGCCACTCTCACGCCCGGTCATTGATTGGGCATTGCGTTGTCTTTAAAAAAAATCCACTGGTTTGTCTTTTATTTCAGAGTGCTTGGTCTCCAAATGTCTCTTTAATTTGCATGGTTTCATGCTGTCATTGGCCAGCACCTCCGCACAAATGACACACTGTGGACGTGGTTCATGTGCCAGTTACAGAAAAACCAAACTGCAGATAACTCTCGTCATACTTGCGAAGCTAAGCCTTTTTAGGAGCTGGCGCATCAGTTGGTTTATCTTTTTGGTTTATTGCTTTCATATTTCTCTGCAGAGCTTCCCCTACAACTTTAGCGTGTATAATTTACAAAACTCCTCATTTGGTCAGTCTGCCGTGCCTTTTCATGAGACTTTACATGAAATTTCCTGGAGTAGAGCATGGCTGCGTGCCCAAAGGCTCCTGAAGTTGCAAGCGTGGCTCTATCGCTACAGACCACTAGGGCGGCTAAAAAAAACATTGTTCGACCGGTAATGACTCATTTAATCATATATAACAGTATGGAACGAATTGATTCAGTGAAAAGCATTGCATAGTTTACCTTTAATTGAATGCTGAGGACGATGCATGGCTGCAGGGTTGACGTAAAAGCTAAGCTACTGAGCAAAATACAAGAATTAATGAGACATGTCGTTTGTTGGAACAAAGTTTATTTGTTTACAGTTAATAATTACAAACAAAACCGATTAACTGGATAAAGAACGACTGAACAGCATTAAACAGGAGCTGGAGGTAGGAATGAGTTTGATGTTCAATGTTGCTTACACATAACATTACCTAACAGCGATTACTTTGCAGTTAATTAACAAATGGATAATGTCAGCAGTTGTGGCATGTGTAAATTGTCCCTCCCTCTGTACATGCCTCGTGGGCCCACTCCTTACAAGCCCAACATTGGACCCATATCTCCCCTGGTTTAGAGGTTTTTGAAAGATTCTCCTCAAACCAGACAGCAATATACTCGTTCTGGTTAGGCACTGACTTCTTGCTAGACTCTGAATTTTGATTGGGCTGTCTGTTAGTTCAGATTTCCTCCTCCCTTTTGGTACAGCCTTTCGTGGGCAAGCTTCGGGTAAGGGGCGGACAGCTACAGTATAGGGTCGAAAGTGGAGGAGGCTGGGAGTCCTGGGAAACCCACCCACCACTCCAGACACATCTAGTGATGGCGTTTGAGGCTGAGGGGTCACCAGCAGTCTGGCTAGAGATGGGGATGGTACTACCACCTGGAGAGAGGAAGGAGCCAGCAGTGGGACCTAAAATGGTATTTACATTATTAATTACATGGTCATAGGTGTTGTTTTACAGTGTGATGGACTGTGTACTGGTGCAATTTTATTATTATTTTACCTAATGCAATTGAAAAATGAATAGCCTGGGCACAGGTGGATAGGGAGGTGAGAGTGGCAGGGTAGCCAGTTAACACACCTGGAGAGAGGAAGGAGCCAGCAGCCTGGGCAGAGGTGGCAGGGTTTTACATTTCATAACGATAATCAGGAAACAGGGAGGTAGCTGAGAACAGCAAAGGGAGAACTACAACTAGAAAATGTAATTTCGGGGAAATTACCACTGCATGCAAAAGCAAGACATACATTAAAGGTTGGGTACGGAATTTGCAAAACGCCCGGCAGATTTTTAACATATACAGCTCAAGTCCCTCCCTCTGGACACACATTCATGCACGAGCGAGAATTCATGCGCTAGAGCGAGCAGGCTAAATGAAATGCCAGCCTGGCGTCTACAGCACTATGAGCTCTAGTCTCCATACAATCAATCGCTCACATCAACTTCCCCAATTACATTCTTTATTCACCTCCAAAGGGTTGTAGGTAACAGTTCCACAAATCAGACAAGGTAGATGATTTTTAGCCTACATTATGGTAAAAGCACCAATTAGGCTACCAGCCCTTTCGTTCGGAAATTCTAAAACAATCATGCATTTTAGTACACCAAAATAACATTTGATATACCTCACATTTTTCAGTAGCCGTTATGAAGCAGACGAAAGTATTCTTTGCTAATATGTTCAGATTTCTTTGGTTGTCAATGGGAAAATTGCACTAGCTGCCACCTCTAAATATGGCAAATAAGTTAGCTCAGGTGTGTGTGTGTGTGTGGGGGGGGGGGACTAAATGTGCTGATTTTATCCCAATTTAAGATTTTACCAGGATTAATTGAAAATGTAACAAAACAAAACCAAATGTAGCCTAGTCATTAACCCCTTCATTATAGGGAGGGAAAGTAATCTCATCGCCAAATGGTGGTTGCGTTCCTAGAGGCTAGCAGGAGTGGATGGGATTTTCTTCTAGAAAAAA
The DNA here is from genome assembly GCF_963854185.1 of Sardina pilchardus. NCBI lineage: Eukaryota > Metazoa > Chordata > Actinopteri > Clupeiformes > Clupeidae > Sardina > Sardina pilchardus. The sequence goes on from NC_085006.1 coordinate 5,586,162, forward strand.
TATATCTCGGCCCATGATGGGAAGTTAGTTAAATGCCTTCAATATGCTATGCATGTAGGTCAGCTCTATTGCTTCGAGTGGTCATACTTTATTTTTTAGGATCAGTTTAATTGTTTTGAGTTTGTTTGTAACATGGTGATAACGAACTACAGTAGCTAGCTACAGTAGCATTTGACGTCACCAGTTTGGGCGCTTCATCTCCAACTGATCAAAACGGCAATTTGCTTAACTGGCAATCATATTTTTGTAATAACAGAGAGCGATGTAAACCGCGTGGTAATTACCTTTATGTTGGGATAACTTGTGTTGTGCTCCTACTCACACAAGAGCTGGCAGTAAGTGTGATTGTCTACTAACTAACCAACTAGCTAACAGGCTAATAAACAAACCATGCTAGGTGAGTAACGTCGTGGAAGGGTGTCACGTCACTTGAAGTTGTAGTCCATTTATGAAATGAAACGAGCAATTACGGTTTTTTTAAATAAGGCGAAATAGGGTCTGATATTTTCACAGTTAGTAGATTATTACAGTATGCAGACTGAAAAATATTTTTGGTGGATAAGATCGCTGGTATAGCTGCGTAGTATTTTTTTGAAAAGTCGGTCTATGGGACTTAACATTGGAGCTGTTCTTCGATAGGAACGCAACCACTTGGGGCGCTGGTTTTCACTTTCCCTCCCTATTAGTGATGTGAAATGTATTTTCTTTTTTTTATGTCAGAGAAAGAGTGTAGGTGGAAGAGCCTTGGCGACATTTATGTTAAGGAGAAAAATAAAGACAAGGAAAAGCGAAGGATTGGGGCTGAGGCCCCGTCACAGCACCAGTGGCGGTATAGCAGTGATGGGGTTCTTGGCCCCATTCATTCAGTGTAGACCCACTGTGTCTAACCCATGGAGGTATTATAAGAACTGGAGAGAGGGACTAAGTCCCGCCCCCATTCATTTCAATGGCCGATGCTAGGCTAGCTACTTCAGCCAAAAAAGTTTGAAATTGGCCGCAGCCATCTTTGAGAAAATGGCGTTCCATGGGTGTCCATTTCCGTCACCCGCTAGAATGAGCCAATTAGGCTCCACGTTACAACGAGACAACATAGGTACATCGTTGATGAAGATTGGAGAGTGAGAGAAGGTGTTCGTGAACGCGCTCCTATCGTTACAGGCGCAAATGTATTCAATTATTTGAGTTGGGATGGTGGTGGAGAAGTTTGCCCCTTGTCTCGAAATCCTATAATGTGATATTCATATGTCATGATATAATAAACATGGCGAGTCAATATTGAGCAAGAATTCACTTAGCATACACATAAATATGATCCCCACAGTAAATGCGTTGAACTGACTGTAGCCTAGGATGTTATGTGCGCAATAGGCTGTCTACCCGACGAAAATGACTCATAGTAAGTAGACATGGGATGTAAGAAACGTGTGGATACCAGATATGCTATTTGTGCTGCACCCAGTGTGAATTTGCAGTTTAAACCTACATTTGTAGACAGACGAAATGAAGCCAACGCATATTATAGGCTTACCGGTAGAAGCGCGCATCCATGTGTTATGTTTCGAGCAGCATGCATTTTAAGTCTGCTGTCACTGTCGGAAACTTTTACCGTTATCTACTGTAGGCTGTGACCCCCAACGCTGCGTTGTTATTAACTAGGCTACAGGTCTGCAGCTGAGCGTTTTAAAATAGTTTTCCTAGCCTAGCCTACACGACAGCGAGTAGGTTAATAATTGGGTTTAGTTAGAGAATTTCTTCGCATTTCCTAGAATGTCTTATCATACCTTGCCAACTCATACATAGTCTAATGCAAATAATAGTAACCTATTAGAACGACATTTGCTTTTTTCTTTTATTCACAAAGCCTGGTATAATGATAATGCACAGGCATCAAGTATCGGTAACTTAATCCTAGTCGTCAGTCATTTTATTTATGTCTTCTAGAATGCGTTATCAACATGGACGCGTGAGGACGCTCGTGCCGAAATCGAAACTCGTGCATGAGCTGAGACAGCTCGTGCATGAGTTGTCTCGTGCATGCGCTGGTGCCGGATATGGTACAACCATGGAACGCCATTTTTTCAAAGATGTCGGCGGCCAAATGACATGCTAACTGGCTGAAGCTAACCCTCCAAATCCTGACCCCCTGGTCTAACCTGCCCCTCCGCCGCCAATCTGCCCCCCAACCCCCCCCCCCCCCCCCCCCCCCCCCCAGCCTGCTGCCACCCAGGCCGCTCTCCTCCAGCCCGATCCCAGAGAGATTGTGGAGCTAGAAATAGACTTCATTCCTGATCCAGCTTCACCCAGCCCACCTCCTTCTCCCAGCCCATCTCCTGTTCCCAACCCTCCTGCCACACCGAGCACAAGTGCTTCACAGAGTACACCTGCTCCCCCACCACTATACTATTGAGTTTAGGCCTAATCGCAAAAAGAGGGCTAAATCAAGCCTTAGTGCCTTTGAGCTTAGGCCTAATCGCAAAAAGAGGGCTAAATCAAGCCTTAGTGCCTTTGAGCATGAGCTAATTGATGCCCTCGCCGTCAGACCCTGATGAGCTGTTTTTTTTAAGCCTCATCCCGTCTGAAACGTCTCCCAGTCCAAAAGAGAGACGAGCTGAAGTTTAACTTTTTAAAATGCGTCTTAGATGCCTGTAGAGAGGCAGATTCCTCAACCTAAATGAAAAGATTAAGAATATAGATTAGATGATAGATACAGTAGATAGGGTAGATAGATTAAGTAGTAGTGTGTGTTAAGTACTTTGTGAGACGTTCTGCTCATTGTTTTATGCATTTATATATGTATATGCTGTATATGTTTGTCTGTTTGAGGACACAGCCATAATAAAAAAAGTGTTTTATTTACGTGTAGCTCAGACCTCTGTCAGTTTGTCTACATATGTCAAATTTAATGAAGTGATTCTCCAACAAGGCTTTAGGTTTTGCAAAAGCTGTCAGTGGCATGTTACATTATCAGAGGTCTGCTTCCTGCATGAAGCACTACACTCATCAACTGATATAATACAAATGTATTGATATCAGAATCAGCTTTATTGGCCAGTTTTGCATTAATAAACAATTTGTTTGTTTGCTCTCAGGTACAACACTCAACAATAACATTAAAAAACAGTAAGAATAGAATAAGGGCAGTAAGGCTATGTATATGAATACAGTATGTACATATAGGCCTACAAATAAATAGATGCTGTGGGTGGGATAGGGTAATGCAATTGTTTGGAGGGGGAGTATGGCCTTGCTGTCCCTGTCAAGGTTTCCATGGTCCTGACCACCCCAACAGGCACAGGCAGGACGCAGGATGCAATACACAATTGAAAGAGGGTGGGAATATCAGTATAGGCTGAGGTTTAAGATCAAATACAAATAAAGTGCAAGGCAGTTCAGTTAAATGATAATGTATTAACCCTCATGTTGTCCTTGGGGTCAATTTAAATTTAAAGACTGACTCCCCTGTTGGGCTCATTCTTGCTACTTGTGTTACTTTGCATTAATTTGCGTGTTGGTTTGCGTTTTGGTAGGCTACTATGATGGTGTCTATGAACCATCATTGTAGGTACATCGACCATTAGTATAGTGGTTAAGGCAGCTGGCTTGTAAACTACATGTTGCAGGTTCTAATCCCGTGGGAGACGCACATGCTTTTGTGTCTGACCAGTGAAACGTGGAAATAATCCGTGGAACTATTATATAAACTGATGTCGTGTTCCTGGCCACTCGATGTAAAGTAATTAAATATATTCAGAATTCTAACCTATTGTTGTGTGGTAGGCTACTCAAAAGTGACATGGAGAGGTAAGATGCGAACTCTGGCCGCTCGCGCAATGTACTGACGCACAACAGCTGAGCCACTAGACTTATTGTCGTGATAATTTGTTATTAGTCTTGGCCATATATACTTTTTACAACATTTTTTCAGATATTTCACACAAATAATTACATAGACCCAATTTCCCGACCTCAAATTCTGTGGGTGGGGCTAAGTTTAAGGCCAGCTTTCAGACTTATGTTGCGCCATATCACATGGTAAATTTTTATGAAAATCTACCAAAACATTGATTGCAATTAAACAGTACCCTCACTTTATTTAATACAAATAATTTAGATCCAATGTGTACATTTAAAACTCATATTAGCACATCAAGTCACATGAAACATTTCTAAAGATGACTTAATGAAAATGTGTTTTATTGCATTGAACATCAGTGACACTATATTTGCTAATGTTTAGCTAAATTCAGATGATTGTGTAAATTGTGCAGAGGCATTATAGACTTAAGTATTGAATGTAAAAAATAGCTATTTTCGGAATGGCAACAGAATATTACGCTACATCCTGCAGGCATATCATGTAGAGCCTCGGCCCATGAGTGCCTTTTTGGTGTTTCTCTCTGGATGCAGGAGAATTATGTAGCATTTCGGAGCAAAAATGGCCATGAGTAGGCCAAAGCTGGAGGCCAGGATTGCAAAGATCTCCACCGCATCTGCATACTTACCAGGAGAACTGACATAGGCAGGAACAAAAGCAATCCACACAGCACAGAAGATGAGCATGCTGAAGGTAATGAACTTGGCCTCATTGAAATGATCTGGGAGGTTTCTTGCTAAGAAAGCTAACAAAAAGCTAATGGCTGCTAGAAGGCCTATGTAGCCCAACAATGCAGCAAACCCTGCCACTGAGCCAACTGCACATTCAAACACAATCTTGGAGCTCTGGTAGTGAGTGTTTTTGTGAGGTGTAGGAGAGGCAGTAGAGAGCCAGATCACACAGATGGCCACTTGGAGAGAGGTTAGGATGAGGACAGTGCATCTTTGTTGGGCTGCCCCAAACCACTTCATAGCCCCCTGACCTTCAGGTCTCGAGGACTTAAAAACAGCAATGACAACCATTGTCTTGACCAGAATGCTAGAGACACAGAGTACAAAGCTGATACCAAATGCTGCATGGCGGAGCTGACAGGTCCATAGCCTGGGCTGACCAATGAACAGCAGTGCACACAGGAAACAGAGTTTTAGTGAAAGCAGAATCAGGAAGCTCAGTTCAGAGTTGTTGGCTCTCACTACAGGAGTATGACGGTAGTGAACAAATATAGCAAGGACCACAGCAGCAATGCACGCCCCAAGAACAGACACTGTTGTCAAGGAAATGCCCAAAGCCTCTTCATAGGAGAGAAACTCAACCTCCTTGGGGACACATTGGTCTTTTTGCAAGCTTGACCAGAACTCTTTTGAACATCTGAAGCATTCAAGAGAATCTGAAAGCCAAAATAGGGAAGATATAGAGATAATAAAGTGAAAAGTAAGATAGACTGACACTGGTACATAGAGAATGATTTACTGATACTGGTGGTGCATTTTAAAGGTATACTATGCAGGATTGGCGATTTCATCGCCGGTTTCGCTTTCACTTTTCATTTTCGCTCGTTTTATGCTTGCATATTTCTCTGCAGAGCTTCCCCTACAGCTTTAGCGTGTATATTTGACAAAACTCCTCAATCGGTCAGTCTGCCGTGCCTTTTCATGAGACTTTACATGACACTTCCTGGAGTAGGGCATGGGTGCGTGCCCGGTGTCTCCTGAAGTTGCAAGTGTGGTTTTACCGCTACAGACCACTAGAGCGGCCAAAAAAGACACCGTTCGACCGGTAATGACCCATTTAATCATATATAACAGTATGGAACGAATTGATTAACTGAAAAACGTTGCATAGTATACCTTTAACTGTTTTAAAGCGTAAGTTTGGCGGAAAATGAAAATAAAGCTATTTTCTGAATGAAAATACATCAACTAAGCCGTGGAGGAAGTAATTTTCGTTCATCACGCAGTACAGAGCTAGCACGGGCAGCAGCTTCAGTCCAAAATCGCTAACAGTGGGTTAGCATGGGGCAGGAAGCCACACGCTTTCAAAATTGCATTTTTAAACCACTAACATTGCTCAAAACAGCGCCAAACCAAGTCAGCAGCTTGCTCTAGGTGTCTACACATAAAACGAAGCACCAATCAGTCTGTAAATGTTGGAATAGTTTGTATACAGTTAGAATTAGTTTGAGACAGCAAACCCATCTGAAGCACAAAAACGTCACGCGAGATCTCACACGGAAGCACGGGAACTATTGTCGGAAGGGACTAAGGGTAGACAAAGTCGCATTTTTAAACCACTAACATTGCTCAAAACAGCGGCAAACCTCGTCAGCAACTTGCTCTAGGTGTCTACACATAAAACGAAGCACCAATAACTTGGTTCACGAACCCGACGTTTATAAAAGAAGACTGTTATGAACACTTAGCCCTTCCAGCTCCTCATGAAGGAAACTCCGTGATTATCACGCAATGCTCCCGTGTGAGATCTCGTGTGACATTTCTGTGCTTCAGATGGGTTTGCTGTCTCAAACTAATTCTAACTGTATACAAACTATTCCGACGTTTACAGACTGATTGGTACTTCGTTTTATGTGTAGACACCTAGAGCAAGCTGCTGACTTGGTTTGGCGCTGTTTTGAGCAATGTTAGTGGTTTAAAAATGCGACTTTGAAAGCGTGTGGCTTCCTGCCCCATGCCAACCCACTGTTAGCGATTTTGGACTGTAGCTGCTGCCTGTGCTAGCTCTGTACTGCGTGATGAACGAAAATTACTTCCTCCACGGCTTAGTTGATGTATTTTCATTCAGAAAATAGCTTTATTTTCATTTTCCGCCAAACTTACGCTTTAAGTAGGGGTGTCCCGAGATCTTATGATACTACAATGTCACAGTATTTCTCATCAAGGATTATCTAGCTGTAATCAGCTGAAACCAGCATGACAGAGAAGTCTGACGAAATTAGCATTGAAGATTACTCAGACACTTCTACATTTTTGTCTAGAAGCATTTTTGGTATTTGCTGGAAACAATGTCACACAATTACAGTTTCCCCTAAAACACAGTCGCCGGTAGGCTACTCTCCTTCCATGTACTGCCACTGCACTTATCTCAGTCTTGCACAGCTGACTTAAAAAAACATGAATTTAGCAAGATTTATGGATCTGTGTTGAATTTTTATTAAACAAATTACTTTTAGCACATTGTTTGTATGACTTTACCTGTAGTGTTACTGATCTCTCCATCTGCACAGGGGAGGCAGTCAAAGCAGCAGACAGGTAGTCCTTTCCTTCTGGCTTTTCTAGTTCCAGGGGGACAGGGCTCACTACACACTGACCTAGGAGGCTGAGATTGAGAGCAGCATATAACACTAGTTTTTAAAAAATATACAATGTATATACACAGTATATACTGTATATATATAAAAAGAATAATAATACGTAACATGAATTACGGTGAAAACCAGAAAAAAGTTACTGGTGTGTTTTGGTGGGTTATTTTTTCCTCCTACATCATATCTCACATTTGTATTGATTGGTTGATTTATTGACATTATTCACACTATGTTGCTATTTCTAAGTCATTTTTTAAAATTAATCAAAAATAAAAAATAAATCAAAATAAGTGTAAATACACAAAGCTCATACTTTGTTTGATTCAAAGTTCCAGAAGATTTTGTCCTCATGAAGCCTGAGCATTTCCCCAGTTGGTTGCGATTCATCAACAACACCCACGATTCTAGCCTTGATCGTTCCATCTGGCATTGCGTGCCAGTTTAAAATGTCATAGATTGCCAAGACATCGCCATTCTCGTCAAAAGACACATGATCCCCAAAACCTGTTGTAAAGTTCACTGATTGTAGGTAGTGAACCAACTAGTGGATACAGGATGGGAGTAACAAGTAGGAAATTAAATACTTGGTGACCATCAGATCCTGCTCATTCTGCACAGTGCATGCTCTGCATTCCATATGTTGCTTGAAAACATATTTACACATTTCATCTTTACCACTTGTACAAATTGTGCCTGGCACATAAACATGTCTTAAGCTGTTATTTATCTTTCAGTACCTGCCAGGGTTGCATATCATGTAGACTGGCACAGCTATTCCCTTTAAAGGGCCCTTGCCCAGGAACACAGCTTATCAGGTTGTGGAGAGAATGTGCCAGGGCATAGACTGCTTTATAGACGTTATAGGAGGGTCTGAGGTCAGAGACATCACTATACGCCAAATCAGCTTTGCTCAGGTCCTCGTCTCCAGTACACACTCTTCCCTCAGACATGGCCAAAGCCTCTTCTGGCTCAAACCGGCAGCTGAACATGTGCTGCCAGAACTTTGTCACCATACTGTCAGTGTTGTTGTCGGGGCGGACACTCAATAGGAACTCCTTCAGTCCTTCAATCTCTCCACGCCGGATGGCAATGCCCAGAGTGCCTCTGAGTGTAGGAAGCAGGCGAGGTACAATAAAGGCATTAGAAGTGGACCATGCCTCACTGGCAATCCACTGCCGTGTTATATTCTGATGAACTGCTTCATCCATGAAGGGCATTAGGTATGCCTCTGCTGAGAAGACCACAATCACTTGAGAAGTGGATATCTTAATAACCTGCATTATTTTTCTGATCTCCACAATATCATTGTCTTTGGGCAGTATTTCTGAGAATGCCACACAGCCACCAAATGCAGTGATATCCTCATGAAAAGACTGAGCAGCATGGCGGCCATAGTCATCATCACTATAGATGAGACCCACCCATGTCCATCTGAAGTGCTTCAATATCTGTATCATAGCTCTCACTTGGAATGCATCACTTGGAATAGTCCTGAAAAAAGAGGGGTAGCGCCGTCTATCACTTAAGCAGGAACAGGTGGCAAAGAAGCTTACCTAAAAGACAGTGAACATTTTTTTTAGTTTTTTTTCAACCACGTATGAAATAACGCTGTACTTTATAAATTTGGTAAAACAATAGGATAAATAAAGACATCTCTTCTCTTTAATGATTCAGTGATTACTGTGTAAATGTACAAACAGTGCCTTTTTTATTATCGTAATCTATTCTGTAGCAGACAGGCTCACACTATATACAAAGAAATTATTCAGTAAGATGAACACAGATTGGGGAGAGTTGAATCCCTGCAAACATATTTTGGAGGTATGAGTAGAGAGAAATGTACTACACTTTATGCTGTATTTGCTTTGATGTTGACTTAATAGCCACAACTCCATGCCTTGGACAAACATTTCTTGATGCTACATACCATCGGAACCTGGAACAGTCCCAATACACTGGAAATGGCAATTGAGTGAGAGGAGAAAGGATCCCCCACAATGCCTAACACAGGAGGTAGCCCAGTGCAATTCCGCATGGAAATAGACTTTTCAGATCCGCTGACAAGAGCAGTGGCAGCTCGGAACGCCACGTCCAGCCTCACACAGTTGTCATACATTTGATAGCCTAGCTTTAAATACGGAAGCAGGTTTGGGTTTCTGTTAATCTCTTGCACAACAAAAGCCATTGTCATTGCTTGTTTGAATCCATGGAGGTTAAACCTGACAACACCAATATTAATACAATTATAAAAGTACATTACTTATTGTCTTCATTGCCATACATTTGGTATTAGTTATGCTCCTAAGTTGTTACTTGTTAATACTATATGAAAGGGTCTTGTAGGATTAAAAAAGAAAAAACACTTTTTATCTTACAATTAACTACATTCCATTGCTTCTGATGGATTTGTGTAACAGTAAACATAACACATACTGTATGTGTAAACATATCATTTGAATTAAGATATCAGCAGCTAATTTGCATTTCTCCCCCTAATGCTTGGCCTGCAGCTTCTCAACTTACTTGTGGCACCAAAGCGGCTTTGGTTTTGTTTTGAAAGACATCTCTGATAACAAAGAAAGCAAATGAACCTCAAACAGTCCCCCTATAATAACATCTCCATCCTGGTGAAGCCCAGTCAGATTGAACTGCTCCCGCAACTGGCAGAGGTCAGATGTATCAGATCTGGAGGTGAGGGTGGGAGAGAGCAGAGTGGCTGCAGACACTGTCCAGGCCAGCAGGAGACTCAGAGAGATCTGCATGTCTGCTCTCTGTCTGCCTCCCTCTCTTTGTTTTCAGTTGTTTTATAGAGAGGGTAGCACCTTTTCATTGTCATCTGACATTGGATGTCAATTTGACCATTCGTTTGAGAGAGGGAGGTTCATTCAGTTTATATTAGTGGGAAGCTAGAGTAGGCCTGCAGTAGGCCAGAGTGCATTTTAAAGATTGCATTAGTATTTACCCATAACTCAGGATTCAGATAGTTTGTGCCACATACATCACAAGGTTCAAAATGTTTTCTCTCTTTAAGTGAGCATGATGAATGTATATTGATGGTTTAACAAGAACAAAAAAAACACTGAAGTGTATAATCTTTCTTGAGCATAACAGAGAGCATGCCAAAAGACAAAAGACATTTTTGACACTTAGCCATCATCAGTGTCTTCAAATTAATTATTGACCTCTAAATGTTCATGCATGTGACAAAATAATTGGAGGGCTCAAGCAATTTTAAAAATGTACCTACAGTATTTACTTCAAAACAAGTGGTGGTTTTCCAGAATGCATTGCAAACCCATGAAATTGATGTTTCCCAAAGGCATTGGAACTCAAGTATTTAATTGATATGATACAGGAAGTTAAAAAAGTGCAAAATTATATTCTTTTGGAAATGGAGTGAAATCAAAGGTTCAGGTCTGAAGAAATACAAGTGACCTTGGAGAGCTACAGTAAGCTACAGTAACAACTCTGTATTATTCAGTAGATTCAAGGGCACCTACACCAATCAACGGAAACAAAAACCTGTGACAAACATTGTCAAAAATGTGCAGCCATGACAGGTGCTCGGCCCTGATGTAAGAAAGAAGTGGGAGGTTTTTTCCCCAGCATGTGGAAGAAAAAGGCAGCTGCTTGCAGGCACAACAGCCTCTCTGAGCATCCCTATGGGGTTCCAGAGATATGCTCAGGGGCATTGTTACAGAAGACCCACAGAGCTCACCCACCCACAAAGCTCAACACTGGAGCCACCCCCTTCAAATTAGGATCCCACTATTGTGCACAGATGTACGTTTGATTGTCACCACAGTATATTATAGCCCTTTTCACACTGAAAGCCGCCACATTGGCGGTAAGGTGGAGCCGGGAATTTGCCCTCTGGGTCATTCCGCCTCAATCCAACAAATGCCTTCTGCTTAACCATCTCAGATTTGCTTCAAAATTTTACCACTTAAAGAGACCCTATGCAATTTTTTCATAGTCATAAAATCGCTTAGAAATCGTTGTTTTGCTTGACTGACCAGTTTTATCGAAAACAGTCACATTTCCTCCCGCCCCTAGTGTCCCTCTCCGCTATTACAACCTTGCAACTTTCTGATAAACGATCGTCTGCTGTTTACATCTGGAAGTCAGAGACGCGAAAGGAACAAGAAGAACCACGCTTGCAATTTATATATTTATATATAGCCTATATATGTATAAATATACATGCTAAAGCTGTCGGGGAAGCTCTGCAGAGAAATTTGCAAGCATAAAACGAGCGAAAACAAAAACGAAACCGAAACCAGAGATGAAATCGCCAATCCTGCATTATTCCTCTTTAAAGAGTAACCATTTAAACGAACTTAGCCAAATATTAGCTTAATATACCAAATACATCCAGAGAAAAAAAATGTTTGAACATGGTACCCCCCTTCTTATTTTTGGCACATTTGCGCCCTCATCAAAATCTGCAGCAAAGTTGAGATGTCATTATCTCAAAAAGTACTCAAGCTAAAGACTTCAAATGTGAATAATTGCTACTATAGATTTCACATGGACATGTGTAAGCCGTATGTGTTGATACTGACTGTGTAATAATCTTGTGAGATCAGAAGGAAAAATGGCAGATTTTTTTCAAACGCCCACATTTGGTTACCCATTAGACAACGTTTAAACAAAATGTTTGACAAATGACTAGTTCAATCAGACGAAGATACACCAACAAAGCCCACGCAACAGGCAAATACAACCACTGTGACCAGTGAATGAAAACGGGACAATGAAAATCTAGGGTATTTCGTCCGGACGTGCCTACGTCACCACAGTGATGCGCGTCTTCGTTGCAGAAGTGGTGGGATGGGCACGAAACTACCAAGAAGAGTTGGCAGTTATTGCTAGAATTACCGATTCAGCGAAGGTGGTCGCGACAGAGTTTTCATAACGTTACATGATGGAAGGTAATTATGAGTCACTTTCCTCTTTGGTTATTTGCTTTGAGTCACTTTCCTCTTTTATTATTTGCTATTAACTGTTGATTTGAAAGCTACGTCCAAATCTACTTGAACTTGCATTAACCCTTATTACTCAATGTACGCGCCAGCGTGTTGAAACGTGCCTCACGCCACTCTTGTCACGTTTGTTTAAAAGGCAACGCCTTATAAGGAAGTCCTTCCTGAATATTTAAACAGAGTACACTTCAGACATCATTTTGATACCATGTACAGTATGTGTTGTTACGTGTAGTAGAAATAAAACTGTCATTATTTAAACTAAATGTAAACAATACCACGACCGGAATGTTGTTAGAATGTTGTGATATGAAGTCGCAGCTACGAAAAGCTACATAAGTCATTTTATTACCTCATGTGAAACAGCATGCACGAGCCAAAACAAACAACGCCATTTATTCATGTGATGTATATACTGCAGGATAGTACATGTACCATGCCCAGGAAACACTTTTGTAGATCAGAGTTTCCTGACTGGAGTAAAGGAGGCAGCAAAAGTGGGCGTAGTTAGCATAGCTTGCTGTTACTTGCATTGGCTCTGGCTATTGGTATCCACCCATCCATCCATTCATTCAGACATTTAGCCTATTTACAAAACAAAAACAATGAGTCTTCCTCGTAAAGTTTTGAGCGTGGAGGATGTATTGTCAATGTGGGACGATATCCAGGTGGTTGACATCAAGGAAGAATTTCAAGCATTGACGATTGCACTCTCCCACAGAAATGAGGAAAACAAAACATGTTAGGCATACATTCGTTCATTTTATACTCGGTGTCAGGGTCCTCAGTAGCGTGTAGGGGATCCATATGCAGCCACAACAGCTTGGCACCTTCTTCTCATGCTGGTCACCAACCTGGCTACATTCTGCTGTGGGATGGCATTCCATTCCTTGATAAGGATCTGTTGCAAGTCAGCCAACATGGTAATGTTGGTGACTCTGGCATGTACAGCACGTCCAAGCTGATCCCTCAAGTGTTCAATTGGGTTGAGGTCTGGACTCACGGCAGGCCATTCCATCCTCTCCACTCCCAAATTCTGGAGGTACTCTCTGATGATCCCAGCTCTATGGGGGCTGTTGTGGCTGCATATGGATCCTCTACACGCTACTGAGGACCCTGACACTGAGTATAAAATGAACGAATGTATGCCTACCATGCCTAACATGGTTGCCACCATTGATGCCACTCCTAAAGTGGTATAATATTTATGCATATGAACAGTGTTGGCCAGCCAGATGCTCAAAGCTCACAGCCAGTTTTTTTGCTTTACATGTACATGAAATGACAAAGTGTTTTTTCATACGTATTGTAGAGGTGACGCTTCTGAAGCCCAACCACCATCGAAGAGGAGCAGAAAGGCCACTCACTCTGCGCAGCCATCTCTGCCGGTGGAGTGGAAAACAGAGAAGGATGTCGACATTGCTCCACCACCTCTGAGGTTCAGGCCACTGAAAACCCCGGGCATACAGGTGGACACCACTCTCCAACACACCCCTTCAGACCTCTTCAAGCTTTTTTTTTTCCCCAGCTGTGGTTCGCAAGGTTTGCATCAACACCAACAGGTATGCTGCTGTGAATGCAGCTGGTAGGAGCTATGTGTGGGAGGACGTGGACGTCCAGGAGTTTTACCATTTCTTGGGGCTGCTGCAGTTCACTGCTCTGGTAAAACTCCCAAGTTTGGAAGACTACTGGTCAACCGATCCTGTGCTGAGTCTCACATTCCCAAGATCCGTGATGCCCAGGGCTCGGTTCCAGGCCCTGCTGTGGAACCTTCACCTAAGTGACCTGGAGGAGGACCACAGCAACGACCTCCAGAAGGGCACACCCCACCACAACCGCTTGCATCGTGCACAGCCCCTGCTGGACCACATGCGAGTGGCCTGCAAGTCGGCCTATCATCCAAGAAGGGAGCTGACTGTGGATGAGAGAATGGTTGCCACCAAGGCCAAGACGGGCTTCACTCAGTTCATGAAGAACAAACCCACCAGGTGGGGCATCAAGCTTTTTGTTATGGCTGACTCCAGCAACGGCTACACGGTGGACTTTACAGTATACACTGGCAAGACATGTGGGACCTCTGAGAAGGGGTTGTCTTACGATGCCGTGATGACCCTAGTGCAGCCAGCTATGTTTGGCACTGGGTATCACGTGTATGTAGACAATTTCTACTCAAGTCCCACATTGTTCACCGACCTGGCCACCATGAACATCGGAGCCTGTGGCACCTACAGGGAGGGGAGGAAGGGATGTCCTCCCAGTCGAGGTGTTATCACACGCAAAACACCGCGTGGCACTTTACGCTGGGTGAGGCAAGACAAATGGTCTTTGTCAAGTGGATGGACACAAGGGAGGTGTCAATGTGTTCGACCATCCATGCAGTGCATGTCGGCGACAGTGTTAGGAGGAGAGTAAAGAGCAGGGATGGAAGCTTCCGTACCATCGAGGTCCGATGTCCCGTTCCTGTGGTGCAGTACAGTAAGTACAAGGGTGGAGTTGATCGCTCTGATCAACTCATACAGTATTACTCCACACACAGGAGGGTGAGCCGGCCCTATCGCACCCTCTTCCTGCACTGTTTTGACATTGCAAGCACTGGAGGTCTGGAGTGCCAGTGAAAGCCGCGGTATGGTGGACAACGTTATGAGCAGCTTCATAAGAGTCCCAAACTGTGAGGAGGCCGTGCAGATTGCGGATCGATTTCAAAGGACATACGGAATCCCACAGGTGATAGGCTGTGTAGATGGAAGCCACATCCCCATTCTCCCTCCAAGCGATGGCTATCGGGATTTTATTAACCGTAAAGGATGGACCTCCTACGTTCTCCAGGAGTTGTGGATGACCAATACTGGTAGGCTACGTTGTAATAGGCTTTTAAGACTGCTTGATGTTACGGCCACCCTATGACAACTGAAGTCGACAGAGACCGATCTTCAGACTTATACGTAATGAAAACCAATCATAGAGCTCCATCACTTTCATAACCAATCAGGGTAGACTAATACTGTGTTTTACTAATTCTGCTTACCATGTCTACTAAAGGAAGAGAATATTATGGAGGTGTCACAGAACATAATAGCCTATTAATTTCATGCATGATAGTAATCACATAGTCAATTATCAACACTGTCTTATTGTACGATTTCTGCCAGGTTTTGCATCAGGAAACAGTAGGCCTGTGTCCTTTAACATTCAAATTCATATTCTATATATCATATTCAAATAAAGAAATTAATTATTTTGTATGTGACGCAAAAAAACCTTGCTGTTTCAGTTTTTGGAGTGGGAACTGTAAGGTTCCTGGCAGTGCTCATGATGCCAAAGTCCTACGGCAGTCAGAGTTATTCAAGAAAGCAGACCAGTTGCCCAAAGTAAGATAAAACACAATCATAAATGCCTGCTTATGTTGGTGAACATGCCTGTGTGAGGATAAGAACTATCTCAACTCAATCAAGTTGTTTGCTAGTGATGGAGACAGAGCATTAAAGTAATCAAGATGTAAATAGACAACCTAAACTCATCTTTTAGCCTATGTTCTATATTACGAATTGATTATATGTGATAGTTTCACAACTATGAACCAACATGATGATTAACGTTAGCGTTCGTTAGCGTTCGCAAATGAGACCGTTCTAACTGTTAGAACTATCTAACATTAACTACCTGGGTTCGTGTCGTCTTGATGATCAAAGCCAACGTCGATGCCACCGTCCTCGGAAGTGGCCAGGGGACGATGGCCCAGCATGTCATCGATGGCCTTGAAGAACTTGAATCTAGCAGGGTCGGAGCCACTGGTCCGATTTTGGCTTTTGGCCATATAGTATTGTTTTTTTTTAAGTTTTCACCCTAGAGCGGACTTGTTCCACTGTCCTGAGGGGGAAACCAGCGTCCTTCAATCGGTTCGCCACAAGACGAAACAAATCAGCATTGCGGTGCTCCCATCTAAACTCCTAACTATGTTCAGTTCAGACATCACTGAGAGGCAGAAGTCTGTCTCCTCATCTGTCCAATAATGGGATGATCTTGCCGCTGCCATTGAAATTGTAGCCTACCGCTTGTGTTTACCGGTGTTTACGTTGGTCTTATCCTATGGTCTCATCGTTGAGTTACGTCTGAGACCGCGCCTGCGCATATAGTCGGCTGCTGTCAGAAACCGGGATAAGGTGTATACATGGAACAGTATTCCGGTTTCTCTGGGAGTACACCACCTAGCATAACCGGAATACTCGTAACCGGGATAAGGGCTTATCCGGGGTTCCGAAATCGGGGTATGATGTTTACATGTGCAAATACGTAACCGGGATACTTCAAAACCCCGATCGCAACCGGGATACTAAAGTGCATGTAAACGCAGTCATTGGCTGCCAGCGATTTTCAGTGCAGAGCGCTCCATACTGCTAGTATAGACGTTTTACAGCATTTTGACTGTTTTTTCAAGATCCACAGAACGGTGACCTTTATGATGTAAACACTGAAGGTACCAAATGTAAGAGTAGACTCTTCTTTCACCAGGAAAAACGGTTTGTTTCTATCGATTTCCAATCTTTAGTAATCGTCAGTAGAACATGGGTTAGTTTTGCTAAAAGCACCTGTTTTTGATCAAAAAATTGAGAAAACGATCTTATTGTGAAAATCAACTTTTTAACGTTAGCGTTTCAGTTAAGGGTGTCACAATCTCGATTTTAAATCGAAATCGATCGAAATTACATCTCAATCTCGAACTTCGAACTGAAAAGTAGAATCGACGATGCAGCCACACCCCCAACGTGACGTCCAGCATGTATGCCCAAAACGCAAAACCACACACGTGAAGCATCAACACTCCTCTAATTTTAGGCTGCAGCCAGTTAAAAAATGCACATCAACCTCTTGTTACTCTGAAATCACGGGTGTGGAAGCATTTTTGCGTTCATTCACGTCAGTTAGTCAGTTAACACCAATTTAGCCTTCTCAACTTAGCAAGTAAAAAAACGATTTAGTTAGCCTACAGTTCAAAATGACTTTAAGGCTTAAAATGCACATTGATAAGTACTTATTCCATTAACACTAACCTTGGGTCTCTTCAGAGTGTCTTCAGAGTGTGCACAAACATTCAAAGTATCATTCTGTGTTGCTTCATTTCACTATGTTCACATGTCTATGTTTGACGTTTTTTTTTTGTTTACAACCTCACGGATGGAACGGTTTCAAAATAAAAATTGCTTTCAAAATAAAAGCCCCCTGAAACAGAATAGGAAGAGGGCAAAAAATAAAAATGAATATAATAATAATAATAATAATGACACAAGGAATGCATTAATAAAAAAAAGATCGAAAATCGAATCGAATCGTGGCTTTAAAATCGAAAATTAAATCGAATCGAGGATTTGGACAATCGTGACACCCCTAGTTTCAGTAGTATGTCAACCACGATTGCACTGTTATCTCGTCAGTCTCATCAAGGTTGCTAGGGACTCTGATGGTCACTATTGACTCTGAACAGGACGGTAGACTTAGGAAGCTAGCACTAGCAAAGTTATTGTTAGTCTATATAGCAATATCCAATGTAAATGGATCATACCGTTCACGTGTTTTCCATCCTTGATGTAAGAAGTAAGCATATTTATTCCCTGCATCGCGTGCAAACTAGATCCACTGTGGTCGATCTTCAGTGTGTTTGCTTGTTGCATGTGTCTCTGCATACTGTATGTGCACTCTAGGCAAATACTAATCATCCAAATGGCACTGCTGCCATCTAGTGGTTCGGATCACTAGTACAGTCTGTTTACGAGCCTGAAACTCTGCCAGATCGTTCCCAAGCCCACCCAGGAGCCCTCCCCATTGAAAAAGGCAATTGACGTCTAAACACGTCAATGGCAGTCAACGTATGTGTCTAAATTGACGTTTAAAGACGTCAATGGCAGTGAATGAGTTAATCGCGATGATCCAACTCAATTTAGTAGGCTAGGCATATTTGAGTTGGATCAAGTATGTACGAGTCTTGTCTTGTCTGCGTTTAGGCTACTGGCTATTCATGGAAGCCGTGTTGGCATCCTCTATCCGAACCTCCATGTCTGACGTGTAGCTTTTCCCCCGGGGAGTTAAAAAAACGATCCATCATTCTTATTTGATTGCTAATGTGTTTTGGCATAGGTTGGCAAAAAGTTACACAGGGAGGATCACATGAAAAAATGCTTCAGACTAAATATTTTCGCAGACCCCCTGCAGTACCGCCGCGGACCCCCGGTTGAAGACCCCTGGTGTAGACTGTATAGATATAGACGGTTAGAAGGTTGCCGCCCCCTCTGTGGGGGAAAACATACTAACATCACACAGTGAAAGTCAATGGGCGAACTTGCTAACAGTTACACTTTTCGTTTTACTTTCAAATGCAGCTCTGCTTGTTTCTGAACACAATGATGTGAAGGAATTGTGTTTACCTAACTGTCCAGTGTATGCGAACAACTTAACTCACTCTCGGTTTCTCCAAGCTTCGCTGGAAGCTAATATTCGATGGTAGCTTCTTTAGGTTGCTAACTAGCTAACTTTAATATCATCAGTTTAACATAACCAACGTACACGTATTACGTATTAAAACTTCCCACGGACATTGTAGGAAATAAACATTAATGTGAGAATACATAGATGCAACTTATGTATATGTGGTGTTATGCCATAAGACTTAGCTTGCTAAACCGAGCTACTCAGTCCTGCCATTATCAACAGTTCTACAATGGGTGTACTCGAGACAGTTCTGGCTATTTAACTGGAATTACCAAAATGAGGGAACTTAATGGTACTCTTAACCTCGGTGATACAGAGATAACTATCAGTCCAAACGTGGTTTAGCCGTTTATTGATCTTTGTTGATCTTATTGAATATTTAGACCCCGTTTACATGACGACGCAGGGCGTTTTTGTCTTCACCGCTTTCACACCTTTAACGACACCGGTCAAAAAAACGTTTGCGCACACAGAGGTGAAAACTCCAAGTTGGCCAGAAGAAGCGGTGGGGCATGCCAGTGGGTGTTCCCTTGACGGCAGCTATGCAAATGCATAAAACGCGTTCCTCTTCAATGAGCGCGCTCAGTTCAAAACTGCAAGGTGACAGATCATCTTTACGGCAAGAAGAAGATGGCAACTCAACGTGGGGACTCTTTCGTGTGGACAGACAGTGAGGTGGAGATGCTCCTCCGAGTCACCCTCGACTACAAGTCCAACAAGTTTCAAGAGAATGTGGACTGGGAGTCGTGCCAGTCCAAATATATGGACATCACGGCATCATTCCAGCTGCAATATCCCACCGGGGACGTGGATTTCCCTCGCACCTCAGAGCAGGTGTCCAAGCTCCAGTTAGCTACGAAGCTAAAAGCAGTCCGTGGCAAATACTGACAGGCCGTGGACTCTGGTCGGCGGAGTGGCCACGGACGTGTAGTCCTGTTTTTTTTTTCGAGTTGTGCGAACAAATCTGGGGTGGATCGCCAGTGACCAACGCCATCCCTGGAGGGTTCGAATCAGGCGATTTGATGGAGAACACCAAGGATACCACGGCGTCGCCTTCGACTTCATCGGAGCCTGATTCAGCGTCTTTGGATCATCATCCGACAGTCGACAATTTGGAGCCAGCATCCGACAGTCTACCGTCTGAAGTTGTACAATAGCGTAGACATTTACTTGATGTAAGTTGGTTTCAAGTTTACTGAATTTACAAGTTTACTGAGAAATTTGGTATGCTAGCACTGTAGCTGTGTTTGTCTAGTTGTTGTCTTGTTTTACATTCTAATTGACCGATTTCTGCTCTGCTCTAATAAAGGCAAGGCTGAACAACCACAGAAGGGACCGACTGAAGAGGAAACTTCCTGCAGAGAATAGTGCTCAAGAGGATCGGCAGTACAGGAACAGGATGCTGGAACTGATGGAAAGTTCCGAACGGCGCAGCGCTGCAAATCTGGAGCGGCTCACGACGAACCTTGAGACCATCACGGGTACCATCCAGGACGGCTTTTCCCTGCTAAGGGAAATGATGTTCCAGCAACCTCGGGTGCCCAGCAGTTTGTTGAATAGCCTAGGCCTATATTGTTTATTGTTTTAAGATATATAGTTTGTTAACGTGTTGCTATGTACATTGATAAGCTTAATTTTGTGTTCCAAAAATGATAATAAAAAAACAGCAACAGATTCTGTGGTCTTGGTCTTTTGTTTTGGTCTTTTCACGACTCTGTCATACTGTAGGCTACATCGTGGACATTTGCATTATTATGGAAAGTTAATGCGCACTGATTTTCAGCTGCGGCCTTTTGTTTCATTTCACAACTCCATCATGGATGTTTGCATATTCATTGAACGCTATAGTGCACAGTATTGCTTTTCAGTTCCGGTCTTTTGTTTATTTTCACAACTCCATCATACTCTATCGTAAATGTTTGCATAATCATTGAGCGCTATTATGCACAGTATTGCTTTATTTTTCGTTAACGAAATTAACACTGCACTGGCCTGCAGATTAGTAGGCCTAATATATCAGAGGAGGCTCGTCCATTGAGGAAAGGGAGGACAATCCTCCCTAAACTTTTCAGGGAAATTAAAATAATAAAATATACATATATTTAACCAACTTCCTAACTAAATCAACATATAACTAATTGCTTTTCAAACGCAATGTTACTGAAATTAGTCAAATTTGCAAAAGCGACCCCTATCGCAATTGAAAATTACTGCACGGAGGATCTTCCTCCTCAAGGCCCCCATTAGCGCCCATTATAAACTCTCCAGACCCCCGCGGCTCGTGGATACCATTCAAGTGAATGGCCGAAGGGAGGAAGATCCTCCGCGGAAGTGGCTCCGTCAATGAACCAATCAGTGGAGCTCATGCTGCTAATATCCAATCAGAAATGCAGGATAACTGTACACATCAGTTGGCATGCCGCAGGAAAGTTGAGCATGTGGATTGAAAATGAACTTAATTAACTTAATCATTTAGTTGCTTAGTTGTTAATAAATCAAACGTTTGATTGAGCATCCAACTTTGTGTCACTCACTGGACTTACTAACAGGGTCAGAACGGCAGAAAGACGTACAAGAAACTCCAATAGCAAGCAGCTAGCTAGGGTAAGTCTGTCAGTTAACTTAGCAAAGGAGAAAGCAATGAAAATAGATGTTGCCTCGTACCTAGCAAATGAATGAACGTCTGAATGAAGACATTTCTGTAACTATTTAGGTCTAATTTAGTTGAAAACGAATTTAAGCTAATTTTAACAAGATTAACTAGCCAGGTTGAATGTAGCCTTTACTAGCTGAACGTCATGTTGCCGTTTTGCACACTATCAAGCTTTCATGAAAACGTGAGCCTCCATGAGCATATTAGGGGCTGTTGTCTAGGGCTACTTGAATATTTTTTAGCCTAGCCTAAATGTCTCTGGTTTGGGGGCATCAAAGTAGAGCCAGAATACTTTGCTTTAGAAGTTTGACACTTCTACCCAGCTGCTCACAATTCACGTTATCAATCGGCTGAAAACTATAAGAAATGCCCCCCCCCCCCCCCCCCCCCCCCCCCGCCTTAGCTTAGGCTAATAACACAAAGGATTTTTGGAATTGAACTTAAAACCTGCACTTTAGGTGAACTTCCACGAAAGTCACTTGCCACTTTAGACTCTTGCCTATGTGGGGACGAGTGTGAATGGATGAATGAATGAATGAATCATGTATGTACTTGTCTTATGTTTATGTCTTAAACTTCCTATTTTTGTGTGGTGCTGTGTCTGTTGTATAGTAGAGCACACTGCAGCAAATTCCTAATAACTTCTGTTGTATGGCAATTAAAGTATTAAATCTTGAATTGAATCTTAGGCTGCAGCTGATACGCTGTATGCCACTCCATTCTCTCTATTGCCACTCCATTCTCTCTATTTCAACTAGCTGTGTTTGTGTTTTGTGTGTGTACACACTTGATCATGGTCTGGTGGATTATCACAGGGGAATTCAGCTTCATTTGTAGAGTCAATCTGGAAAAGCCAAATAGACCAATGAGGTTATAGCCACAGCAAATAGGAAGTAGCTGTTTGTGGCATCTTAAACTTAACTTACAATTGTATAGTTATATATATATTTTTAATCTCTAATTCTTTTAATTAACTTTGCGTTGAGTGTGCACACACCATAGACTGGGTATTCATTTGATCATCAAGGTCTACTCCGTCATCAGAGAATTCAGCTTCAAATGTAGGCCTTGAATCAATCTGGAAGCCAGTAGACTAATGGAGGTTAGCCTGTAGAGAATTACTTGCGACAAAGCAAGGAGACGCTCTTATTCAAGTTTTCCGTACCTCCTCGGTCGAATCTGCTGGCCATTCCTCTGCTCTCAATTGACCTCTGTACCATCTTGTAGTTTTTGACACAGGTAGAAAAATCGGACAAATATCATTTAGAATTTCGCGACATTTTGCAGTAAGACTATCAGACAACTAAACCCGCGAGCATCTCATGCGCTGCGAATGCGTTTGTACACATACGCATTCGCAGCTCGTGAGACGTCAGTTGAATATTTGAGAGTTGAGTCGTGAGTTTGTTAACATTAACATTAGGTTAGAATAGATGTAGGGGAATGGGATATATGACTAATGTAAAACTGTTACTATAAGGTTCCTTTGTGTTTTATATAACTGGACGTTAGATGTTGACTGTGTGCAACATTAAACTGTGGGGGTGGGAAAAGACTGAATGGGCTAGCTGTGAGAATTTCACGCAAGTACGACAATTAAGCTAAATATGACATAAAACATGTAATATTATACAAAATACATAAGAATCAAGTCATACTGTACTTACAGTTGCTTCGACTTGACAGTCCAGCCACAGTGACCGCAACTCTTGCCGCATAAACTTATTTGGTCCTATTTCTCCAATGCAGTCAGGCCTCAGGCTTTGATGACACAAATCATCAACCTTCGAAGTACAATGTACAATGATTTTAAACCTCAACATTATGAAAAAAAGTCATCATTCATATTGGTGACTACTAAGGTTTTTTTTTTTTTAAAAACTATTTACAGAAAACATGCACCTGTAAGTCTATGCCTACTGGAAACAGGTGGCTTAAATGAGCCAGACCACAACAGTTTAGCCCACAAAGAGCTGCGGTTTGTGGAACTGTTGGGGCTGTTGGTGGTGGAACTGTTGGGGCTGCTGGTGGTGCTGGTGGTGGTGTTGGTGGTGGAACTGTTGGGGCTGCTGGTGGTGTTGTTGGTGGAACTGTTGGGGTTGCTGGTGGTGTTGGTGGAACTGTTGGGGCTGCTGGTGGTGTTGTTGGTGAAACTGTTGGGGTTGCTGGTAGTGGAGCTGTTATCACAGTAATGTAAAGAATACAAGGAGGCTTATTTGTCAAATGCACATGATTACTAAAGTAAAGAATGCAGTGGAATTGTTGTGCATATGGGGATGGTAGGTAGGGGCAGGATAAGTGCAAAAAGCATTTAAGATTTACGGTCAACATATTGAGAATGCTGCAGTTAACATTACTTAAGCTGTGTAATTGGAGCAAGATACTTACCAATTACTGTCTGCCCATTTTCATCAATTATGATGTCCAACCCTCCAAGGTTCCTTCTCATGGCCTCTATTTTTTGTTTATTTTTTTTGTTATTGTGGTTGTGGAGGATGTTTCTCATCAAAAAAACATGATTAGATGGTGACATCATGTTTAAAAAAGAATTATTCTTCCTCATGCCTGCAAACAGCTGCTCAGCACATTGGCTGTTAACCCAGCCTCGCAGTTCAGGCACCAGCTCCACCTTCCTAAGGGCATCTCTGGGGTCCTTAGTGTTATTTTCGTGGAAACGATCATATAGAGCGTAGTGCTCTGAGGCCCCCGTGACAGGATGCCCGTCATGGTCAGTGTCATCCTTCCTGGTAAGCAGCCATGGAAGGTTGACCTGTGCGCATCCATGTTGTGCTGCCTCCAAATTCTCCTCAGTTGGTTCCAACAGCCTGCCATCGTGAGGTGAAAAAGTTTGGGGCTGCCTCCCATTCATATGAGCTGCCAGGCCCCTGGCAAAGTCATGCAGACTCACGTTTGGCATGTGCTTCATGGACAGCAGTATGTCTGCGAAGTCTCGCGGACTCTCTGCCCTGAGGTTAAATTTCACACCGTATACCACTGCGCAAGGACAGGTAACCACCGCCCATCCACCTTACGAAAGAAAAAGAAATATATGTAAACACCTGTAAAACTAAGGGTTTTTTTTACATTAATACATTGGCCACAATGCTTTGTGTTTACATGCTTGTGTACTATGGAGTTCTACTATGGAGTATATATACATATGTGTGTGTGTGTGTGTGTGTGTGTATATCATACATCATATCATACATGTCATGGAAGGCCAAAGGTGGTGTAAAAATAATGATGTGACCCTACAGCCAGTTGTATATTGTCAATATGATGACAACATATTGTCAACCTACCAGATGCTCCCCAGACTTGGGAAAACACCTTGTCATAGGTTGCCCTTGACTCCATCTGATGTCGGAGGCGAGTTATCAGGTCCATCCTCGACCGCTTGGAGTCAACCCCACATCTCTGACAAAGACTGCGTACAGCATCCATCTGCGGAAAGATTGGGCACTTTGACTAGATTGACGAGAAATAATAGAAAACAAAACTTTTCCATGGTAAACCTTGCGATTACCTTCAGCTTTAAAAGCTCGTCTGCCAGTGGCTCCTCTGTCACATCAAATTCCTCTGAGGCTTGGCCATGAGAGAGCTGACTGACAGGCAACACCTTTCTGAACTCAGTATTGAGCACCATGTCAGAGGCCCTTGTATGTGGGCCAACCCAGGGAGCCCAGTTGTGGTAAGATGGTGGTACCACAAACGGGTTGCTCCTGTTGGCTAATGGCGATGAGAGTAAAGTGATAGAATCTCAAAAATTGCTATGACATTTTATTGTTTTACTATGCCAATCCTAACTTGGGATAAGCCCACAGTTTATGATTTCGAGAGAAATCTTGTGCCAAAATTGGCCAATGTCCACTTAACCCGTATAGTCAGGGGGTGGGTCCTCAATGCTGCTTACTGGGATGGGAGAAATAACATGACGTCTGAACTGCTGTCTATGACATCTAATTAAGACATTAGCTCATTTGCCAAATTGGAATTATTGTGAATACTGACTTACCAGGCATACTAAATACCCCCTTTTTGTGGAGGTCCATTACCACCACAGCCGGGTGGTGGCCGCAGGACACACACGAGAATGTATATTGGTGGTCACTTAGAGCCTCAAAGGACAAATAGGCCTGCAGCACACGCTGTCTCGCAGGGAACCGCTTCCCACATGTAGCCTCTAGCACCTCCACAGCACTCCCCACTGCCTGATGTGTCTGGTAATAGAGAAGCAACATTTTAAAATCAATTTGCTTGCTTGTCTTTTTTTTTTTTTTTTTAGGATTGCAGTAACACAATAAAACTGCTGGAGGTACCTGGAGGGTATTTCTGAAGAATATACAAAGCTGCAGGGACAGCAGGATGTGGTCGTCAAAATTGTGCAGCCCATCCGACCACTCCTGGTATCGGTACACCATTGCACATCTTGGACAGCTCCTCCTGTACGTTGAAATCCCTAACAAAGACAAGTGAAAAGTCAACAGAGAATAGTAACAATATCAGCCACAGCACAGGAAAAGATAAAAGTCATCAGTGTTTTTCTATATTGTATTCAAAAGAGTTTACATGTTTATCCCTTGAAAAGAAAGGCATATTTACCCTCCAACACATCTGTGACAGTGATAATCTTTGCTTTGGCAGTGATGCGCACTGGCTCGCTGAGTGGTGTTTGGCATTCCTCACAAACTGCCTCTCCTGGTAGGAGTTTATGAGGGAAGCCCCGGCCATCATGACGACATCTGAAGGAACCTCACCGGGTATTTTTTTTTTCTCCAGCAAGTACTCCATCATGCGTTCCAAAGTTTCCCCCTCTGGGGGGTACTGGCAACCTTCTGCTTCATCAGGGTTGTGAGCATCAGTAGTGAATGTGGAAGCCGGTATTTCCTCCATGCTCCGGGTCCTCCTGAACAGGGAGGGTTCAGTTGAGAAGAGGTGCCATTTGGAAACGAATTTATGAACACAGGACATGCGTGCCTTTGTGCACAGACAGTGCCAGCTCAAATGTCTACAGTCATACGTGACCATCACTCTACCCAGTCTGCTGTAGTATGATATATGAGGTTCATACACAGACACGAACCTCTTCTGGCTAGAGCCACACACGGTCACAAGACATGACAGAGGGACTCCATCCTCTGCTGCCTCTGCCTGTCTAGTGACACACACTGTCTTTTTGTCCATACCAAACCACCTCTGCTGAACTCTAGTGATGTCTATCTTACCTTGTAGGGTTATTTAGTAGTGCTCATACAGCCTAGTGGCATGTTTGATTGCTCTTTCTGATCACCACGTTTGCTGTGCTTTCACATGAACTGTTTATTGGGTCTTTTGGTACCATTGTGTGCTAGGTTGGCCGCTCGTCTCGGGAAGGCAGTCGAGTTTGTTCCCGACTGGCGAGGAAGGAGGGAAGGTGCTTAGTCACAACAAACACTTTTAGGCTACCTACGTAATGCACACGTACACACAGGCAAAGGCAGAGCTACTTTCCTGTAACGTGTGAGATTGAGAGCGTTATAAAGTCTTTTCAGTTCCTGTTGTCAATGTGTGTCCAAGAATCCACAACTTCCGCGGCAGGCGTTCGAATCGATTCGAATCCAGGCAGTCTGTTTCTCCTCCCGTTTTCCGCTTTCGGGGTAAAGGGCCACTTGCTTTTTATGAAGTGGCTGCTGCACCAATCCCCTTAGTTTGATGATCAAGCAATTATTACAGCCTGCTGCAATGGATGGCTATGGGAATCCGTACGGTGCAATAACATTGGAATAATGGCACTACACACTGAATGTACTTACACACACTGAAACATTGACACATACACTGCACTTTTACCACACTGAAAATGCTTGAACACACTGAATTTTCTGCCATACACACTGAATGTGTTTGCACCACACTGAAATCACTCGCCCAACACACTGGGTTTACTTGCACACACACTGAAAAACGCTAAAACACACCGGAACTGAAACGCCAACACACGGAAGTTTCCGTCATACACACTGAATCTGCTGGCACCACACTGAAATCACTTGCCCGACACACTGCGTTTACTTGCACACGCGCTGAAACTGCTTCCAATACACACTGAAACTTTTACCACACTGAAAGTGCTTGAACCCGCTGAAACGGCAACACACTGAATTTTTCGCCATACACACCGAAACTGCTTGCACCACACTGAAACACCCAACACACTGGCCACATGTGAGAGTGTGAGGAGCTTGCTGTTGGGGTGGGGGCTCTGGACTGATTATGAAATGCAAAAATATGCGAAAGGTGATACAGCTACCATCAAATTAAATACACGTAACCTAGCAATGAACGCAGCCGGGAGCAACGCTAAATATTTTAGCCTATGCAGGCTGGTTTATTTTAAAGGGACACTTCACCGATTAGCATTAAGCTTTGTATCTTTAGAAAACCAGTCATGTTTTTGAATGGTCGTGCATCATTCCCTCAGTTTGCCTTGAGATGGGAGAAATACGGATTTCAATGAAACCCATGAATAGGACTTCCTGCTTTCAATGATGTAAAATGATGATTTTTACATCATTGAAAGAGGAAGTCCAACATTGAAATCCGTATTTCTCCCATCTCAAGGCAAACTGAGGGAATAATGCATGACTATTCAAAAACATGACTGGTTTTCTAAAGATACAAAGCTTAATGTTAATCGGTGAAGTGTCCCTTTAAATTAAACTTCTTTAGTTCGTTTACTGATAAACAATGCACAGTAGGCTACAGCTGGATGTGATGCTCTCCTTCCCCGGCTGCTCTTCCCCAGGGTAGGCTAACAGCTACAGGCCAGGTAACCCAACTTACAATCTAAGCATGAAATAAGAAGAAACAAAACCCAACAACATTTTAAGCTTCTTAGGTGATTCGATAGGGAATCGAGAGTAATTCAAACTAACGAAGTAAACAACTAGCCTAGCCGCCCATTCAAATACAATGTAAGTTAGCCAGTTAGCTCGCTAGCTAACGGGAGCTAGCATAAGGGAAAATAGCTAACTGGCAGAGTCACACAGTTGAAACACCACAAACACAACAAATTAATCGAAAATAATGACTCACCTGAAAAACAACACAGCACACAGCTGGATGACGTGAGGCTCTCCTTCCCAGTGTGTGGGTAAATATTTCAGTGTATTTTAGCATTTTCAGTGTGGTAAAAGTGCACAGTGTGTAACAATGTTTCAGTGTGTAGTGCAAGCAGTTTCAGTGCGTGCGCAAGTAAACCCCATTGTATTGGGTGATTTCAGTGTGTTGGCGTTTCAGTTTCAGTGTGTTTTAGCAGTTTCAGTGTGGTAAAAGTGCACAGTGTATAATGTGTCAATGTTTCAGTGTGTAGTGCAAGCAGTTTCAGTGTGTGTGCAAGTAGCTAAATCCAGTGTGTTGAGCGAGTGATTTCTGTGTGTTAGCATTTCAGTTTCAGTAGTGCAAGCAGTTTCAGTGTGTGCAAGTAAACCCATTGTGTTGGGTGGGTGATTTCAGTGTGGTGCTAGCAGATTCAGTGTGTTGGTGTTTCAGTTTCAGTGTGTTCAAGCATTTTCAGTGTGGTAAAAGGGTGTATAATGTGTCAATGTTTCAGTGTGTGGTGTGTACATTCAGTGTGTAGTGCCAGTATCCCAATGTTATTGCACCGTACGGCTTCCCATAGATGGCTCACAGCTAGCCCATTCAGTTTTTTCCCACCCCCACAGTTTAATGTTGCACACAGTCAACATCTAACGTCCAGTTATATAAAACACAAAGGAACCTTATACAGTAGTAGCCTAACAGTTTTACATTAGTCATATATCCCATTCCCCTACATAGATCTACAGAAAAATAAAGAAAATGACCAAATATGCATTATTTGACTTTCCTGACGAAGGGACTGTGGACATAAAAGATCCGTTTGTAGGCTAACATATAAAGTAAATTGGCCAAAAAAAAGGAAGGATTGTGTCATGTCCAGGACGGATTCTATCAGTGGTAAATAGCACAAGTTTTTTTTCTCCTTTCACTGTTTATTTAAAATATGTGCATACATATGGTAATATTTCAAATATCACGGTATACGCTTCGTTTCAAAATGTTGTTGATTGTTAAGTTTCGCTAGCAAGCTAAGCTTAGAGACTCTAGCAGCCTAGCAGCTAGATGTAAATGTTAAAGTTATTATGGAAATCTCAGTGTGGGTGGGCGCGGTGTGGATTTATAGAGAGAAACTTTATTTTGCCCAAAATAATACTAGTATTTTAATCACACATTATGTTTAACAATGTTGTCATTGTTTTCAGACAACAGAGAGGAGTTGGTTAGCAAGAGGAGGCATTATCTCGATGGTGGAGACAGCCCGGAGGAGAAAGGGAAGGGGAAAAGGAAGAAATTGAAGAATGGTCGATATTCTTCAGACGATGACGACGTAGTATCGCTGGTAGGCAACTTTCTCTCTACAATCAAGGCTGTTAGTCTAGCTGTACAGTAACAGGTCTGTGGGAAGTGAGTTTTTGACTACACTACAAAATGTCGCAAAACACAGATTGTTACTAGCAAACAAAAGTAACCGTCCGCTATCAGACGCTACACTAGTTAGGTAACAAATGTTGCTGTGTTGCCTTGTGGATGAGTTAAATTAAAATCCAAATCCTCACATATGTTGGCATTTATTGTTTCAGCATTCGTTGAAAAACTAAAAACTAACCTTCATTATGATTTAAAGGATCCTCAGTTAAGTGTACAAGTAGCAAGAAGAAGAGAAAAAACACAGGTCTTGACATCTTAATGGAACTGGAAAAGCAAGGTATTGGTGCAGTGATGTACACATATTCACCATATGGAAGTGCTTACTGTGATCAGTGTGCCTTCCACGGCCCACCTCCCCCCCAACATTCTGAATCGTTGTATGCACCATATTCCTGTATATCCCATTTGAAAGCTTGGACTTTGGAGAATCCATGACAACCTTTCCCATGTACAATATGTAGCTGCTAGTGCTTTACATTATCAGATTAATCTCACTATGTTTCAAATAATTTTTTTTTTAAAAGGCCTCCTCCGCTTTTGGTGCTTCCTTACTTTCTAGCTGCAGTGCAATAAGTAGATGCAGCATATTGGGTACTGAAATATTCACAGGAATACATAGAAATGGAATATTCTAGTTGTTTTATCCAATATTAGTTGTGCAGATGTATAGTCCATTTTATACACACCCATTGAAGCAGCAAAGAAAATGCAAAATTAGAGACTTTTGTGTAATTATTCCATATTTTGTGTAGTCATTCTATATACAATCTAAACAGTGTAGTCAGTCAGGTTCAGAAGACCTGGTGCTAGGGCTCAGTTGCGTTCCTAAGTCATCTCAAGTGACCTAGAGGCCTGAAATGTGGTCAGTTCAGAGATGCTTGTTGTCCAGCAGAAATAAAAAACAATATTCTAGCCTTTGTAACTCTGTGCCAGTACTTCCCACAGCTATTATTGTTCCCTAAGAAACTACAAGGTCTTAGCTTTTTAAAGAGGCCAAGCATTTGATGGTAGGCCGAACTGGGTGGGTACAGTGGCCTCTGAAGTAGGCACAGTGCACTTTGGTTGCAGTTACTACCTTTCACAACTAGATGTCCTGATTTGTTAGCCTGGAAAACCAGCGCCAACTGCTGGACGGCAAAATGTTTTGCCTGCATTTGGGTCTGGCCTCGGACCATTGAACATTTTGAAAACACTGCCCTGAATCTGGCAGATGGCAACTAAACCAATCACAACGCAGAGATGTGTTTTGAATCAACGCGGGCGGGGCAGAGGGCTCTGGGGCGGGGTTTTGAGGGAGCGTTGGCCTATAGGCACAGACACGGTTTGAAAGACAACGGGTTGTGCTCATCAACAATGTTCCGTTGTATCCATTCATCGGGGCCAGACTAAATTAGACATCCAATCCATTTAGGCTGGTTTATCAGGCTACTGATTTTTACCTTTTGGAACCTGAACATTGCCTTTCACTCCGGAGACCGGGGTTCAAATCTCTTTATTCCAGAGACTATATGGCTAGCCATTCAGTGACTGGCCAGTCATCCATTCTCTGAAGGCCTAATATGTTCAAACGAATTAAAAATAGTAGTGTCTTAAATAACATTTTACTTAACCCTCTAAGCGCCACCGTCGAGTTAACTCAACAAGATGCGGTACTGAATAAAACAACTGATTTTGTCAAATAGGGTGTCAAATTTCATTCAAACTCCCTGCCACTAGTTGGCAGACATGTCATACTACATCCCGACTCAGAATTCTATACAAAATATTCGAGCAAGGGCATTTTAAGCCAGTGCGAAATATCAGCTGAGCTAGCTTGCCTGTGAGCCATTGTATCAGAGTGGTATTGTGAACGTAAACGAGTATTATCATTAGATAATCGTCTAAAGACATGGAAAAAGTTTACCAGGAATGAATTGTTGGGTCTTCTGTTCGCTGACAGTTAATTCTGAAGGGAAATATCTGCCTTAAGAAGATGACCGGGATTTATTTATTCACACGCGTCTCTGCCTAGCAATGCTGCAGCTGGACAACGTGAGAGATAAGTCCTACACCAAGCACAAACGTGGATCCTTTGCCCAATGTCAGTGTTAGGAACATTATTTAACGGGTCTACAGTAGGTGTTCATAGGGAAGTTAGAAGACCCTCATCAGACGTGTTAAGCCTACTTTACATTGACAGACTTTGCAAAGATTTGGAAAAGATTTTTGAAAGACTACAGTTTTAGACCCTCTCACATCTAAAGTCAATTCATTGAGTTTCTAGTCACAGTCTAGTCACAGGCTAGTCTCAGATTAGGATTTTGCAAAGACTGTGGGTCACTATTTACAAGACTGCTGCTAGATTCCTTCAAATTATTTCCATTGTGCACTACACGTCATCATCAACAGGAACTCATATGATAGCCTACTTATCAAAGTCATTTTTTCGCGTTTCTTACTTTGACGCCCGTGAAGCTCATGAAGCCACGCTCACACCCAGAACGCTTTTGACGCCGGTATCGCCGACTCTCCATATCGCATACTCTCCGGCGCTCTTGACGCTTTTGACGGTCTTGGTGTGAAGGCACAGTAACTCTTTAAATCCAGGTGGGGACAACTCATAGGATAGGATAGCTCTTAGTCTTGTAACAGTTAACTGGCTCGTGTATGGCTTCTCGCCTCCTTCGTTGTAGCCCTGTGTGAGTATCTTCGGTGCAGCCCAGCGGCCACTGCTCCCGGCGCCCGCCAGTGCTTCGTTCCCGTGCCCCCTCTCGCCTTGAGACTTCGAGTCAAACTCATTAAAAGCATTCCCCAATTGCCCCATTCTCCAATCGCAAAGCTACCCTATTTACGAACACCTGTAGCTCGTGATTATCAATTAGTAAACAATCGGCAGCTGTAGAAGTCCGCCCCTTAAGGGGTCCGGGTGGAACCATAGACCTAAAAGAAATGGACAAACAGACTCCGGCTGTGTCTGAAACATGGGCAGTGTGCATTTTCCGGAAGTTACGTCAGAATAGACTGTTCGAAAGTCAAGCGCTCTCACTAGTTGGGTACTTAGTTTGGCGTGATTTCCAAGCGTGCATCGATGCATCTTTTTTGCCCTCAGATATCCCATAATCCATTGCGCAGCGCAGGTCAAGCTCCAAACGTCATGCAAATCGTCAACACACCCCCCTCCCCGAGTCAGGTGATGCCAACTAGTTAGTGTTGTCCAAATGTAGGTAGGGATGCATACTGAGGAGCAAGCTAACTAAGACGCTACTGGAAAGAAGGTACTATCCAGCGTCCACGCTTGATTTCTGGACACAGCCCTTGTTGTTCTCAATGGGAGGGGGCTGAAACAAAAATCTGTTTACTTTCCATCGTACTGCGCAGACTCGTACTCATTTTGTGACGTTAGCCATCCTGTACATTGCTGTAACTCATCTGGTAGATTGGATTTTCCCAACAACTGTCAATCCGTTATTAAAGAGGAACTATGCAGGATTGGCGATTTCATCTCTGGTTTCGGTTTTGTTTTTCGTTTTCGCTCGTTTTATGCTTGCATTTTCTCTGCAGAGCTTCCCCGACAGCTTTAGCGTGTATATTTATACATGTATAGGCTATATTTAAATATATAAATTGCAAGCGTGGTTCTTTGTCTCAGACTTCCAGATGTAAACAAGGAGCGATCGTCTCCTGCAGAAAGTTGCATAGGGTCTCTTTAACGTTCGTTTTTAATATTATTTTTATGTTTACTTGCCTCTAGGTAATGCTTTGCCCTATCAAACAGTAGGCTACCGTAGTCTACACGCTTTTTCACTGATCTTGCGAATGACTTTCCGTCATGGTTTTCGTGCAGGCTGGACTGAGCTTCTTATCCAAACATTACGGGGAATCTCCTGTTGAACGTTAGCTTCCCTCCAACCGACATGCTAACTATACTTCTTTACGGGAAACCAACGTTATATACGGGGAAGACGTGAATTAGTTTTGCCTTCGATAACTAGTCTACTTTTGGCAAGCAAACAAAGGCATCCCCGGTTAGCTAATGACAAACTGTCCTAAACATTGCGTTTGTTTTTGTGACTTGATGAGTTGAGCAGACACTGCCGTTTCATTGAAAGAAGGTAATAAGCATTTCTCTCCCTCTCCATTGACAAAAACTTTGCCCTGGCATCTCTGCTGGACTGACTGAGTTACGTCGCGTCATAGAGCTGTGAGTAATAACGTTCGAAAATGCTGCAACTGTGATCGGAGATACCGAGCGTCATGTCTCTTTTCTCCGTTTGTCACCAGTGTGGTGTCTTCGATTTTTTTCGTGTTTTTCCGGCATGGACCTGCATATTATATTTTCCGAACCCGCATATTATTAGGGCGGTCTTATGTTGCCCCCTTGCGGTTGCAGTTTTAATTGCAAATCCCGCACCTGCGGCATTCCCGATGTGCGGCAAGGAAAGGAGCATTCTCAACCCGTACCATCTGTTTACAACATATACTGTAAATGTGGTGTGAGGGAATGAAGTGTTAGCTGAAATTCAGTACATGTACTCAGATTCATCATTTTCCTAGGCTAATATCATGTGGATAATTACTATTTGCTCATTTAGATTCCAAATCTTTTCCCATTTTCAAGCTCATTAGCACATTAGTCGCATGAAACAAAAACGTTATGAATGAAAAGGTGTTTTATTTCATGCTTTGAACTTTGAAATGATAGGCAAGGCATGTAAACATGAAAGACTACAGTGGAAACATTACTTTTGTGATTACAAAGCATTTTATCTCACCATGTAATGCAGGATTGAAAACAACTGTATAGAGTATACTAAATTAAAAACGAACTCATTACTGGAAGTGAAACATATTATATACATTAGGCTACGTCCTGCAGGCATATCATGTAGAGCCTCGGCCCATGAGTGCCTTTTTGGTGTTTCTCTCTGGATGCAGGAGAATTATGTAGCACTTTGGAGCAAAAATGGCCATGAGAAGGCCAAAGCTGGAGGCCAGGATTGCAAAGATCTCCACTGCATCTGCATACTTACCAGGGGAACTGACATAGGCAGGAACAAAAGCAATCCACACAGCACAGAAGATGAGCATGCTGAAGGTAATGAACTTGGCCTCATTGAAATTATCTGGGAGGTTTCTTGCTAAGAAAGCTAACAAAAAGCTGATGGCTGCCAGAAGGCCTATGTAGCCCAATAATGTAGCAAACCCTGCCACTGAGCCCACTGCACATTCAAACACAATCTTGGAGCTCTGGTAGTGAGTGTTTTTGTGAGGTGTAGGAGAGGCAGTGGAGAGCCAGATCACACAGATGGCCACTTGGAGAGAGGTTAGGATGAGGACAGTGCCTCTTTGCTGGGGTGCCCCAAACCACTTCATGGCCCCTTTTCCTTCAGGTCTTGAGGACTTAAAAACTGCAATCACAACCATTGTCTTGACCAGAATGCTAGAGACACAGAGTACAAAGCTGATACCAAATGCTGCATGGCGGAGCTGACAGGTCCATAGCCTGGGCTGACCAATGAACAGCAGTGCACACAGGAAACAGAGTTTTAGTGAAAGCAGAATCAGGAAGCTCAGTTCAGAGTTGTTGGCTCTCACTACAGGAGTATGACGGTGGTAAACAAATATTGTAAGGACCACAGCAGCAATGCACGCCCCAAGAACAGATACTGTTGTCAATGAGATGCCCAAAGCCTCTTCATAGGAGAGAAACTCGATCTCCTTGGGGACACATTGATCTTTATCCAGACTTGACCAGAACTCCTTTGGACATCTGAAACATTCAAGAGAATCTGAAAGGCAGAAAATCAGAAGTGAATTTAAATGAAGAGGAAATGGAGTAGAGTACCAAGGTTTTGGTACTAGGCCTGTCGGCCTTGATGTGTTAATCACGATGCAATTAAGGACTGAGCATAATGTGATAATTATTGATAATTGATGTGATAATTTATTAACATTAATTGCATGCCGCCCAAGATTTTTGATTTTACAGTCACTTGCTCTGTTACCAACGATCCTCTTTGGCGCTGCGCACTCTGCTTTCAGCATTCAATTACATTACATTCCGTTGTTCTCAATAGAAGTCCACGCACCAGCATTGCACTTTGCCGCCGCTGTTCTATTTTGCCGGTGCCACTCCATAAAATCCATTCCTCATCCGTTGTTGCCAGTTAAAACTTTGGTGCTTGGCAAGTGACAGTGCACTCATGTCGGTGCCACTATTGGCTCAGTTGACATGGAATTAAAATATCATCGAAGCACTTCAAATTTAAATCTACGAGCTAAACATTGTTTAGTCTACACTCCTACACTGTTATGCGTGGACTTATCATAGTTAATGGAGATACTGTAGGATGACGCTTTTTCTGTTTGTTATGCACTTACTGTATCTGGACTAGGCTATTTCTGTTTTGTTAAATGCACTTCATTGAAATGTGTCATATTTGTTTGTTCTAAGTTTGTTATTTTCAACTGAACTCAACGATATTGAATACACTGTTATGAAGTATTTTTGTGTTTGTTATGCCCTTAATAATGTGTATACATTTTGTGAATGCACTTCTGCTGTAGCATTTATTCAGTTTATACCAGCCCTATTTCTGAAGAATACATTGTGTTGCTTGAAGCTTGAAGCTTGAATAATAAAATAAGTTAAGTTCATGAAAAAACTTTCTGGTACACTGGTAATAATTGCTTTGCATTCTTAATATGGACTCTGGAAAGTTCAGAAATGCAAAATAATAGAATGTATGTGTGATAAAACATGTGATTAATCTCAATTAACTAACCTATAGAAATTCAGTGATTAATCGCGATATAAAAAAAAAGATAGTTTGACAGTCCTATGGAAGAAAATACTCTCGGAACATAACAGTGTGCTGGGTCAAACAGTAAACATTGGCATCCCAATACAAATAGATTTGTGAAGCCTTTTTCATTTTAAAGTTTATGTATTCCTCACAGGATTAGCACATTTGTTGTCATTTTACCTGTAGTGTTACTGATCTCTCCATCAGCACAAGGTATACAATCAAAGCAGCAGACAGGTCGTCCTTCCTTTATGGCTTTTCTAGTTCCTGGGGGGCAGGACTCACTACACACTGACCTAGGAGGCTGAGATCGAAAGAAACATGTTGCAATTATGACATATAACAACTTCTTGCTCCCCTATATAAATATGAGTAGCGATGTAAATTAGTTACTTAAGACTAGTAGCTTTTGTGTCATTTGAAAGTCATTTGAATTTCTGAAACCTGAATTTTCCTATAGGCATTAGAATAAAAATGTTGTATTCATAGTCCTAGTGGACTGATTTCAATATCGTAGGTGGGAAAGCATTTGATGTACTTTCTCACATTCTGATGCTATTTCTGGGTATTTTTTTAAATAATAGTATTTTTAACTATTTAAATGTAACGTCCTATGGCCGTTTTAGCATTCATATGTTTATGTTCAACTTCAAAGGAAGTTAAATTACTTTTTTTGATTCAAAATTCCAGAAGATTTTGTCCTCATCTATACTGAGCACTTTCCCAGTTGGCCGCGATTCATCTACAACACCCACGGTTCTGGTCTTCATTGTTCCATCTGGCATCCCATGCCAGTTCAAGATGTCGTATATGGCCAAGGCATCGCCATTCTCGTCAAAAGACACGTGATCCCCAAAACTTGTTGTGTAGTTCACTGACTGTAGGTAGTGAAGCAACTGATACAAACAGTAAGGAAGAATAGCAATGGAAATTAAAAATGGTAGACCAGACCTACATTAACATAAATAGCCTACTTGAAAGCTCTGCATTACAAGGTTTTAAAAAATACCTTCTTTAATATTTAAACATTTATATTTACCTGCCAGGGTTGCATATCATGCAGACTGGCACAGCTATTCCCTTCAAAGGGCCCTTGCCCAGGGACACAGCTTATCAGGTTGTGGAGAGAATGTGCCAGGGCATAGACTGCTTTATAGACATTATAGGAGGGTCTGAGGTCAGACACATCACTGAATGTTAAAACAGCTTTGCTCAGGTCTTCGTCTCCTGTACACACTCTTCCCTCAGATACTGCCGAGGCCTCCTCTGGCTCAAACCTGCAACTGAACATTTGCTGCCAGAAATTCCTCATCATACTGTCAGTGTTGTTGTCGGGGCGGACACTCAATAAGAACTCCTTCAGTCCTTCAATCTCTCCACGTCGGATGGCAATGCCCAGAGTGCCTCTGAGTGTAGGGAGCAGGCGAGGGACAAGAAATGCATTAGAAGTGGACCATGCCTCACTGGCAATCCACTGCCTTGTTACATTCTGACGAACTACTTCATCCATGAGGGGCTGTAGATTTGACCCGGTTGAAAAGACCACAATCACTCGAGAGGTGGATGTCTGAATTGTCTGCATGATCTTTCTGATCCCCACAATATCATGGTCTTTGGGCAGCACTTCTGAGAATGCCACACAGCCACCAAATGCAGAGACATCCTCATGGAAAGACTTAGCAGCATGGCGGCCATAGTCATCATCATCATAGACGAGACCCACCCATGTCCATCTGAAGTGCTTCAATATCTGTATCATAGCTCTCACTTGGAATGCATCACTGGGAATAGTCCTGAAAAAAGAGGGGTAGCGCCGTCTATCACTTAAGCAGGAACAGGTGGCAAAGAAGCTTACCTGAAAGACAATGAAAAGCAAGTTCTTTAACCTTTAAGTTCTTGTATTAAATTACATGACAAGTGTGTTATACAGTATAGACTACATTATAAGACTGATAAAACAGTTAAGTGCTAAAGATGAACATTATTTCCTTTAATGGTTCACAAGTTAATATGAACGTATTCAGACTTAAACTACCATTTTTAATTAGTAGTGGCATTACACAAACAAAAGGAGAGCAATAAAAATAAAGAAGTGTTTAAACTTTTATATTATCTATCTATATTATCAAAAGTTATACCAAAAGAAGATCTTTGCAGGATTCAGTTTGAAACAGACAAAACAGCCTTACATTATTCAAACAGCAATGTATGATGGCTGAATCTTTTTGAGAGGCCATGGATCAATAAAACATTGCAGTGTTTCTATCATACGGCATATGACATCTTTCTACTTTCATACAGTAATACAGTGGTCTAGTACAGTCATCAGCATGAACACAGTTCCACAAGAGTTACATATTTTGGAGATAACAGAGAAAAGAGTCATCCGATCTATATATCAAGATCGCCATCGATCAGCATTGCTTGCAGTATCGCATGGTGAGAATATGCTAGCACGCCAGTTTAATTTCTTGCTGTTTCATACCATTGGAACACGGAACAGTCCCAGTACACTGGATATGGCAATTGAGTGAGAGGACACAGGATCCCCCACAATACCTAACATAGGAGGCGATCCAGTGCAATTCCGCATGGAAAAATACTTTTCAGATCCGCTGACAAGAGCTGTGGCAGCTCGGAATGCCACGTCCAGCCTCATGCAATTGTCAGATATTTGATAGCCTAGCTTTATGTCAGGGAGCAGGTTTGGGTTTCTGTTTATTTCTTGCACAGCAAAAACCATTGTCAGTGCTCTTTTGAAACCGTCCACGTTAAACCTGACGACGACAACAAAAAAAAATCGCCATTAATTAAGTAGATAATATTAAGGCTCGGGTTGTCGGTAAAAAAACCCAACCTTTTTATATTTATAGCAGTCATTACCACATTAAATTTTTAGTAATTTGTGGGACAATACAACAGATTTGGAGATATGCATAAACACACATAATTTGGATTAAAGGTATCTTCAGTTGAGCATTTTTGTTCTGTACTAATTGGCCTGTCGTTTCTCAACTCACTCATGACACTGGAGGTTCTCTGGCTTTGTCCTGAAAGACATCTCTGGAAAAATAGCAAAGATGTGTATCTCAAACAGTCCTCCTATGATCACATCTCCATCCTGGTGCATCCCAGGCAGATTGAACTGCTCCCGCAACTGGCAGAGGTCAGATGTATCATATCTGGAGGTGAGGGTGGGAGAGAGCAGAGTGGCTGCAGACACTGTCCAGGCCAGCAGAAGGAGACTCAGAGAGACCTGCATGTCTGCCCTCTGTCTGCCTTGCTCTCTTTGTTCTCAATTGTTTTATAGAGAGGGTAGTGCCTTTTCATTGTGTCATCTCATATGGGATAGATGAGATTGAGCAAGTTGGCCATTTGTGTGAGAGGGGAGGATTCGTTCATTTTGAACAAACCTATAGGCCTACTGTATACATTTTTATTGTATGGGGGTATTTTGGTTATGTTCCTCGCTTCATAAAGGCATCACACAAAAAAAGGTTCATGTTGGTACAGGATATAGGATAGGGTATATCATCATTTTCAATTTTCCATTATTAGTTGCCTGCAGTAAAAATGTGCGTGGGATATCACTGTAAGATTATAAAGCCGAATGCACAAACAAATGGTCACAAACTCCTATCAGCTCATCAGTCACTAGAGATCTTTATAAAGCAGACTTATGAATAAGTAGAATAATGACATTACACACATTAAAATAGTCATACACAACCAACATAAGATGAGGAAGAAGAAACTGCACGCCACGGTCAGTAACAACATTACTGTGGCAACCAGTATAATATTCAGTGTAACATCGTGAGTGACCAATTCACGTCCCCCCAGAATAAGTGTATAGGCCGAGTTATCTGGGTGGGTGCATGGATAGGATGCCCAGAGCTGCTGCAGTGCATTGGGACATTCTTAGGACGGTGTGGGCTGGGGAGACTCAGGCCAACCAGATACAAGGTGAATCATGACCATAACACATTTGATTCGGCAAACATACATGCCAGTGTACTGTATATACTGTATTTTATAAGATATTTTTTATGTCGGCCACCATCTTCAGACAAACAAGTACGGGTCAGGCATGGGAGTTAAATAATAAACAAAAGATGTTGCTTTAAACAGGTGTAGGGTTGTTCAAGTTTTGGGTTGTGTAGTAGTCTGACTATCACCATACTAAGCTCAATCTTTTAAAGGAACATTAGTCTGGGGTAGGGTGACCAGACATCCATGGTGTCAGGGGACAGCCCCCGCTTTTGGTTGCCTGTCCCCGGGAAAATACTATGTCTCGGTTTTTGTTTAAGATAAAACTTTGTATGTATTTCAATCCGATTGATAGTAAAACAGAAAATGTCCCTGTTTTTTCCACATGATGATTGGTCCAATAAAATTGAATTGCCAACCAGAGTAGATTTTGACATAGCCTACGTAGGCTACATGATACTTTATATAAGCCAGGCCTACCTGCATCTCACGTATAGCCTACCACACAAAGAGCAATGGCGAGTTCAGAACAATGTAAGACAGAGTTTTCAAACTGGAAATAAAAGCATTATCACTTTTATTGACATTAAGGGCAAGAATGTTCACGTGCAGTGCACATTATGTCCAGGAAAAAATCTTTTGTCCACGTCAGTTGTGAGCAACTCCAATCTTTTGAAGCTCATGCCAGGACTAGTGGCCAAGAGCCAAGATAGCGTCGAGGATAACATTAGCTTCGGTGACACTGACACACAACAGGGAGATGAAGGAGGCACACCATCAACAAGCATAATTCAATTTCAGACCTGTTTGTTGGTCTGTTGCAGCTTGTTTAAGTTAAATAAATAGGCTCAAAATGTCTAAAACATCTGTGTTTTATTGTTCTACTATATTGGTAACAACAATTTTAATAGCTACAAAAACATACATTTTTATAGACATCTTGTCTCACATTGTCCAACAAAAATATTTTTATCTAATAAAATGTCATTCTGTTATGTGTGCATTCAGTCATTAAACACATTTAACATTCACTTTCACTATGAATAACTGAGTGCATGCCACTAAATTCCTAGGGGTCCATATCGACGTCTCTCTCAACTTTAAATGTCATATTGACCATCTTGTAAACAAACTGTCCAAGTATTTTGGCCTGTTCTTCAAGATCAGACACTTCCCTTCCACTGTCTGCCCTT
The DNA here is from genome assembly GCF_963854185.1 of Sardina pilchardus. Classification (NCBI taxonomy): domain Eukaryota; kingdom Metazoa; phylum Chordata; class Actinopteri; order Clupeiformes; family Clupeidae; genus Sardina; species Sardina pilchardus. The sequence continues at coordinate 5,627,952 of NC_085006.1, forward strand.
CTTACATTGTACAAAACTCTCTTTGAACCTAATCTTAACTACAGTAATGTGATATGGTGCAACACCTTCACCAGCCATCTTAACTAGTATCTAGTCAAAAGAAAGTCATATGGGCCCTGTCCTGGTCAGAGATAAATTCCTCTACCCACCCTCTATTTCATCGTTTTAAGTTACTAAGACTGGCTGAGCTAAATGATTATCAAAATGCCTGTCTTATGTTTCAAATTGTCAAGAGGCTCAACCTTAAGTAGTCTGGTTCCAATCTCCAGTCCTCACACACATACCTAACTAGAACCAAACCACTCATATCAGGAAAATGTCGCCGACATGTGCGTGCTAGTATAAGTGTTGTCTGTAGGGGGCCGCTGATTTGGAACAGGATTTGAATGATTTTAGAACTGTTACATTCATGGCGCTTATGCTACTGCTACAATGGTAGGCTACCGCACATTTGAATGGCTGCGACAGGTTGTAACAAAGATAGGTCCTAGGCTAGCCTATGTCGCTGTTAAGTTAAATTCTTAACAAAATATAGAACATATTTTTAAAATTCTGTTTCAACTTTCATGGAGTAAACATGTATGACTCCTTTCTGGCCAAGCCGTTCCAGCCCTAGCAAGGGTCCTGGACAGCTCTGTTGTGATGGTGTTGCTGTGGTTTCAGATCAGAGAAATGCTCTTGGGACATATCTTTACAACCTGATCTCACCCTGAATGAGCAGGTAGATGGTGTCTCATCTTATATATCTTTCTGTGTAGATAATATCATCCCCACCAAAGAAATCACCATCTTTCCCAATAATAAACCCTGGGTCGCTAAAGAATTTAAGGCTGAACAAAAATAAATGACTGTTCTACACTGGATCTGTGTTGGAGAAGAAACAAGTAAACAGAGAGGTGAAGCAGGCCATCAAAAAAGCTAAAGCAGCTTACAAAAGCAAGATCGAAGAGAAATTCACACAAGGTAATCTCCAGGAGGCCTGGCAGGGTATAGATTAAGACAATGGCAGCAGTCAACACTGTGCGTGACTTCAGACCTGTGTGTGTGGCTGGCAGCAGTGATGAATCCCTCCCCAATGAGCTTAACTCTTTTTACACCAGGTTTGAGAAAGATCACCAGTCTCAGTTGGCGGATATCATCACTAGTTTGACCCCGAGTGACCCTATCATCATCACAGTTGAGTCTATGGTGGAGTGTTTGAGAAGGACACAGATCAAGAAAGCCCCTGGTCCAGATCACATCTGTGGTTACACACTGAAATACTGTGCTGAGCAGCTTGGATGCATTTTCCAGCAGATATTCCAGAGGTCTCTATCTACTGCCACTGTCCCACAGTCTTGGAAACACTCCACAGTTATTCCCATCCTCAAGAAGACCAGCATTAAAGTCCCTAAGACCCATTGCCCTCACCTCCCTTGTCATGAAGGCCTTTTAGAGGATTGTGAAAGCTCATATCATCAACGCCACAGCTTCAATGATGGATCCTCTTCAGTTTGCGTATCGGACGAAAAGAGGGGTGGATGATGCCAAAATCTACATATTGAATACCATCCATGAACATCTAGAAAGCCCAAATTCTTTTGCCCGACTCCTATTTGCGGATTTCTCGTCTGCCTTCAACACCATCCAACCTCACATGCTGGTTAAAAAACGTATCAACTGTTTCAATTTGGATCATCAGCTAATTCTGTGGATCACAGACTTTCTCACCCAAAGAACACAGAAGGTGCTGGTCAATAAGAGGTTCTCTGACAGCAGATACACATCCACAGGCTCACCCCAGGGTTGTGTCCTCTTACCACTGCTTTTCATCTTGTACACAGATGACTGTAGAAGCCGTCATCCTGATCGTCATCTAGTGAAGTTTGCCGATGACACTGTTCTCCTGTCCTTGTTATCAGGTTCTATCCATGATCACGTGCCTGTCCTCAGTGAGTTTGTGGAATGGTGTGATAGCTCCTTTTTGGAGCTAAATGTCACTAAAACCAAGGAGAGGTTCATTGACTCATTGAGAGGTTCAGCAAGCATGGAGGATGCAGGACTGCAACTATAATACATGGGGAACCAGTTGAAGTTGTACAGGAGTACAAATACCAGGGCACCGTCATTGATGACAAACTGCGTTTTGACTCCCAACACAGAGGTGATTCTCAAAAAATGTCAACAGCGGCAGTATTTTCTGAGGAAACTCCTTTGGAGTGAGCAGGAAGATTCTCAATATGTTTTACACCTCCTTTATTGAAAGTATACTGACTTTTTCATCGATATGCTGGTTTCACTCTATCGATCAAAAACAAGAAACACCTCCAGAGCATTGTGCACACATGCTCTAAAATCATTGGCCACCCTCTTCAGTCTCTGACATCACTGCATGACAAGGCAACACTAAGAAAAGCCAGCTCCATCTTAGAAGACTCTACGCATGTCTTGCACAGAGTTTCTGAATGGCTGCCCTCTGGCAGGCGTCTGCGCTGTCCTCTTGCTAGGACCAACAGGAGGAAGGCTACTTTTACCTTTGAGGCTATTCGCCCTCTGAACTTAAATATGCTCCCAGCCCCCTCCTCCTCTCTCTCCTGGGACTAGGAGACTGGGACCCACACACACACACCCTTGTCTGTCCTGTTCTCCCTTGTCTTGTCTTATTTGTCTTATATGTTGTGCGTCTTATTATGTCACTATGCCTGCATGGAGAAATTGCCCCTCGGGGATAAATAAAGTTTTTTTTAACTGAATTGAATTGAATTGAATTGAATTGAATACCCAACAACACCCCTCAGCTGTCAATGGAACCTACAGCCTCTTGGGGTGTATTGCTTAAGAAAGTCTAGCATTACTGCATTGGTTGACCTGTTTTAAAACTCCGGGTGCAGGGCTCCGAGGTGATGAAAACGTCTCTACTCATTTTGAGATTTGTCCATGTCAGAACTTGCGCTTAATATCACATAACTCAGCATAACAACAGGTAGAAGGAACTGCATTTCCACAGTCAGTAACAATGTTACTGTGGCAACCGTCACAATGTTCAGTGTAATGTATATTGTCTTCTGATAAGGGACTACTTCAGGCTTCATGAAAATCTGTTTATTTCATGCCTTGAACTTCAGTAAAACACAGATTAATTACAGCATAAACGTTACCAGTAATGTTGATTTAAAATTGCTAGTTGTGAGAGGGCACAAAAGAGTTATGAAGTAAATGAAAAGAATGATCTCATGCTACAGTACATCACACTGGTGCATCATTTAGAGGCTCGACCCATGAGTGCCTTTTTGGTGTTTCTCTCTGGATGCAGGAGAATTATGTAGCACTTTGGAGCAAAAATGGCCATGAGAAGGCCAAAGCTGGAGGCCAGGATTGCAAAGATCTCCACTGCATCTGCATACTTACCAGGGGAACTGACATAGGCAGGAACAAAAGCAATCCACACAGCACAGAAGATGAGCATGCTGAAGGTAATGAACTTGGCCTCGTTGAAATTATCTGGGAGGTTTCTTGCTAAGAAAGCTAACAAAAAGCTAATGGCTGCCAGAAGGCCTATGTAACCCAATAATGTAGCAAACCCAGCCACTGAGCCCACTGCACATTCAAACACAATCTTGGAGCTCTGGTAGTGAGTGTTTTTGTGAGGTGTAGGAGAGGCAGTGGAGAGCCAGATCACACAGATGGCCACTTGGAGAGAGGTTAGGACAATGACAGTGCCTCTTTGCTGGGGTGCCCCAAACCACTTCACGGCCCCTTTTCCTTCAGGTCTTGAGGACTTAAAAACTGCAATCACAACCATTGTCTTGACCAGAATGCTAGAGACACAGAGTACAAAGCTGATACCAAATGCTGCATGGCGGAGCTGACAGGTCCATAGCCTGGGCTGACCAATGAACAGCAGTGCACACAGGAAACAGAGTTTTAGTGAAAGCAGAATCAGGAAGCTCAGTTCGGAGTTGTTGGCTCTCACTACAGGAGTATGACGGTGGTAAACAAATATTGCAAGGACCACAGCAGCAATGCACGCCCCAAGAACAGACACTGTTGTCAATGAGATGCCCAAAGCCTCTTCATAGGAGAGAAACTCAACCTCCTTGGGGACACATTGGTCTTTCTGCAGGCTTGACCAGAACTCTTTTGAACATCTGAAGCATTCAAGAGAATCTGAAATACAAAAAATGCTAGAAATTAAACAAATTGAACAGCAAAGGGAATAAAGAGACTGAATATGAAACAGAACAATTCACTTAAACACATACATTACAGATTGTACAGTAGCAGTTAATAGTGTAGCCATTTTGAGGGCTTTCACCTTGAGCTTTCTAGCAAAACACAGCAGACACTCCCATTTCAACTCCAGTGAAACTACATGTGTCACTATGCACTTCAACCTGCACATCCTTATGTTTTATTCAACAAAGGAGTTTTACCTGTAGTGTTACTGATCTCTCCATCAGCACAAGGAAGGCAGTCAAAGCAGCAGACAGGTAGTCCTTTCCTTCTGGCTTTTCTAGTTCCAGGGGGACAGGGCTCACTACACACTGACCTTGGAGGCTGTGGACGAAAGCAACATACCATTTAAACGGTATACCATTTACAAGTTTCTTCATGTATGATATTATAGCTAGTTGCTCTCCTATACATCTGTTACATTATTCACGATGTATCAAAGCCTTTACAAATCTTTTTTATTTCAAATATGATATGATTCTGGAAGCACACCCAATTGTGGCTAAAGACGAACACAGCATCTCCCTACATGATGCTTTACATTACAGTTTTTTGCATTCTCATTGCAACAGTAAACTGATTTAATTATTGTATGTTTGAAGGCATTTCATTAATTAATTGATTTCATAGACAACACAGCTCTACTTACTTAACCTTTAAATAGTTCACTTTCAGCTTAAAATAGCTTAAATTACTTTTTTTGATTGAAAGTTCCAGAAGATTCTGTCCTCATCTAGACTGAGCACCTTCCCCGTTGGTTGTGATTCATCTACAACACCCACTGTTCTGGCCTTCATTGTTCCATCTGGCATCCCATGCCAGTTCAAGATGTCGTATATGGCCAAGGCATCGCCATTCTCGTCAAAAGACACGTGATCCCCGAAACTTGTTGTGTAGTTCACTGATTGTAAGTAGTGAAGAAACTAATACAAACAGGATGGGAAAACACATTTAGAAAATAGTGAATGCTGGGCCCTACTAATAAACATGTTTCAGTTCATTGAGGAAAATATTTACATATTTATCTATACCTGCCAGGGTTGCATGTCATGTAGACTGGCACAGCTGTTCCCTTTAAAGGGCCCTTGCCCAGGAACACAGCTCATCAGGTTGTGGAGAGAATGTGCCAGGGCATAGACTGCTTTATAGACGTTATAGGAGGGTCTGAGGTCAGACACATCACTATACGCCAAATCAGCTTTGCTCAGGTCCTCGTCTCCAGTACACACTCTTCCCTCAGACATGGCCAAAGCCTCTTCTGGCTCAAAACGGCAGCTGAACATGTGCTGCCAGAACTTTGTCACCATACTGTCAGTGTTGTTGTCGGGGTGAACACTCAATAGGAACTCCTTCAGTCCTTCAATCTCTCCACGCCGGATGGCAATGCCCAGAGTGCCTCTGAATAGAGGGAGCAGGCGAGGGATAAGAAATGTACTAGCTGTGGACCATGCCTCACTGGCAATCCACTGCCGTGTTATATTCTGACGTACTACTTCATCCATGAGGGGCAGTAGGTATGACCCGGTTGAAAAAACCACAATCACTTGTGAGGTGGATGTCTGAATCACCTGCATGATCTTTCTGATCTCCACAATATCATTGTCTTTGGGCAGCACTTCTGAGAATGCCACACAGCCACCAAATGCAGAGACATCCTCATGGAAAGACTTAGCAGCATGGCGGCCATAGTCATCATCACTATAGATGAGACCCACCCATGTCCAACTGAAGTGCTTCAATATCTGTATCATAGCTCTCACTTGGAAGGCGTCACTGGGAATAGTCCTGAAAAAAGAGGGGTAGCGCCGTCTATCACTTAAGCAGGAACAGGTGGCAAAGAAGCTTACCTAAAAGAAAGTGAAAAACATGAAGTTCTTAAATGAAATTGCATTGCAAGTGTGAATATGCGTATATGCTATTTTATGAAGCTGAGAAATTTAAGCTATTTTCAGTAAACATAACATAAATTAAAAGTTGCAACTGTCTATTAGTTGTTGCTAACATATTTTAGAGATATGAAGAAAGAGAAACATTAGATTTTTTACATTTCTGTCTTCAAATCTAATATAGATTGCTGAGAATATGCCTGTACAGTTTTATTCCTTGGTGTTATGTACACACCATGGGAACCTGGAACAGTCCTAGTACACTGGATATGGCAATTGAGTGAGAGGATGCAGGATCCCCCACAATGCCTAACACAGGGGGTAGCCCAGTGCAATTCCGCATGGAAAAAGACTTTTCAGATCCGCTGACGAGAGCTGTGGCAGCTCGGATTGCCACATCCATCCTCATACAGTTGTCAGACATTTGATAGCCAAGATTTATATAAGGAAGCAGGTTTGGGTTTCTGTTGATCTCTTGCACAGCAAAAACCATTGTCAGTGCTCTTTTGAAACCATCCAAGTTAAACCTGAAAATTAAAATGTATATTAAAATTATAAAGGGCGACTTGAAAATTACAGTAAATAACATCAAGGGCCCTATTTTGTTATATATATATAATGAGGTGAAATCTGTTTGTTGATTTAACATAATTAGCAAGATCATATAAACACAAACATCGATGGAGCAGCTGAATGCTCCCAAATGCCTTACAATAGGTTTATGCAGGAGACACTTTGCGCATTGAGCAATGGCACTTTGCCCGTTAGGGCCCAAAATGGTTGTAATAGAACCTACTGTATAAACTTTCTATATTTATGGCAGTCATTATGACATTAAATTGTTTTTGGTATTTTTGTGTATCAATACAATATATCTGCGCATTTACACAAACATATTCAGAATTTAAAATTCAAGATATCTTCAGTTGGTTAACGTTTTCCACAGTAAAGTACATCAGTGCAGCTTCTAAACTTACTCATAACACCGAAGCTGCTCTGGTTTTGTCCTGAAAGACATTTCTGGAAAAAAAGCAAACATATGTATCTCAAACAGTCCGCCTATGATCACATCTCCATCCTGGTGAAGCCCAGGCAGATTGAACTGCTCCTGCAACTGGCAGAGGTCAGATGTATCAGATCTGGAGGTGAGGGTGGGAGAGAGCAGAGTGTCTGCTGACATTGTCCAGGCCAGCAGAAGGAGACTCAGAGAAACCTGCATGTCTGCTCTCTGTCTGCCGCCCTCTCTTTGTTCTCAATTGTTTTATAGAGAGGGTAGTACCTTTTCACTATGTCATCTGATATGGGATAGATCAAATTAAGAAGGCAGGCCATGTGTTTGAGAGGGGAGATTTTTGGGAGGATTTTGGAAAGGTTGAATACACCTACAATAGGCCTAGTGTGTGCATTTGTGTATACGGTATTAGCGTTCAGCCCTCACTGTGGACAGATAGTGACTATAACTCTGTATTGGTATTTTTGGTATAGTTGGTTTGTCCACAATCAAAAATGACAAAGAGGAAAGGAGTAGCTATTTATATATAAAAGGTTCATATATGCATATTTTCAGCAAATCACTGACCAGCGATGTTCCCTTCCATAATATCCTGAGGGTGGCAGTCAAACACTAGAAAGGCAAGGCCATTTCTCTCTCGATTAGAATAAGAGGAAGTGTCTGAGTCCACCTTTTAAGAATGAGATAATTATGTCAATACTTACAAACAATTTGTTTTACCATTTCAACTTGTTTACTTACAGTAATTTCTTTAATAATAAAATAATAATGTAATCACATTACATGTTTTTATAGGAAATATGTATTACTATGACTACTGAATCATGGAGCATTGAGTTATTCATTAAAAGTTTATTATTTTGTGTATACATGGGATTTACATCAACATTCCTCATGACAATTCCCTTTCTCAAACATATTTCATATTTTTCCCATAAGAAATTTCTTGGTGTTTTTTTGTGGTTGTATTAATATAATGAAACATTTTGGAGCAAATATGCAAAGAAGGAGGCCATAACTGGATGATAAAATAGCAAAGATCTCTACAGCGATGGCATACTTTCCTGGTGAGCTCACATAGGCAGGGACAAATGCCACCCACACAGCACAAAATATGAGCATGCTGAAGGTGATGAACTTGGCCTCATTGAAATTATCGGGAAGCCTCCTAGCAAAAAATGCCAACAAGAAGCAAATGGCTGCCAGCAGACCAATGTAGCCAAGTAATGTCGCAAACCCTTCCACCGATCCCAGAGTACATTCTAGAATGATCTTCGATCCCTTTAGCCCAATATTACGGTGAGGCTGAGGAGGTTTCAAAGATAGCCATGCAGCACATATAACCACTTGGACACAGGTAAAGAGAAAAACACTGCCTCTTTGTTGACCTGGTCCAAACCATTTCATCAAAGAATCAGACCCAGGTCTTGCTGACCGAAAGACAGCCAGGACCACTATAGTCTTTACCAGGATGCAGGAGATACACAGGACAAAACTGATCCCAAAAGCTGCCTGTTGAATGCGACACGACCAGTCTGTTGGCTGACCCATGAACAACAAAGAACACAGGAAGCACAGCTTGAGTGACATCAGGAGCATGAAGCTGAGCTCAGAATTGTTGGCCTTCACGATGGGTGTGTGTCTGTTGTACAGAAACACAACAGCTACAGCTGCTGTCATCACAGCACCTGACACAGCAACAGTTGTGAGCGTGATGCCCATGGCGTCAGTGAAAGAGAGAAACTCCACAGTGAGAGGAACACACATGCTCTTCTGATCGTTGGACCAGAACTCCAGAGGGCAGCGATCACAAGTCAGAGAATCTGAAGGATGCAAAGAAGACAATGCGCTTATGGAAAGGTTAACCTGTGACATAAATTCTATGTAGTGGAGGGATGATCTAAGTCTAGGCCCTTGAACACTTTGCCACAATGTTTAATGTTAAGGTGAACTTGTCTTATAAATTTTGTCAGGATGTGTGTGTTTTTCATGTGTATTCATTCTCTGGGGACTTTTGCACAATATGTAATTATGGACATGTGATTATATAAGCATTATGCAATATGTATTTCTGTGAAATACTGTGAAGTTTTGTGAAGTGCTTGAATATACAGTATGTACACCACAAGTGAGTATTGTACAGTATGTAATTGTGTGAGGCCCTTTGGCTTGTATCTTTGCACTGATAGATCATTGTGACCAGAATAGAATGATCAGCTGGGTTTGGTGATAGACAATTGGCTGACTGATTGGTGACCTGAGTCACGTGACACTTTGGGGTTTAATTGCCTCACCTGTGATACAGTGCATTTGCTCATTTGAGCTCACTGGAGAAGCTGGAATTGAGCCTGACGAAGCAGAATGCGAAACACGTTGCGCAATAAAGTAAATTTACCAGTGTGCAGTGGAGCCCCCTTGCATTAAGTCAATGTGCTTTTTTTAATGGCAATATATTCACAATTCCAAATAATCATGCCAACCATCACACTGCAAATTATTAATGTCTGTTTGGCAAAAAGAGCTCTGTCATCCTCGAACTGCTCATACCACTGCACAGATCTAATTATACATCTTACTTCCAATCCAACAAATCCAATAAACAAGCAGGTGGATGTGTTTCAGTGTTCCTACTTCCTAATGACAACATTATAGGTGTATTACTCTACGGAGCGTCAACAGGTATAGTAGTCCTCCTCACCAGTTGTGTTGCTTATCTCTCCGTCTGCACAGGGAAGGCAGTCAAAGCAGCAGATTGGCTCCCCCTTCCGTCTCGCTTTTCGAGTTCCTGACGGACAGGACTGGCTGCACACAGATACTGGAACCTGGCAATGAGAGTATGTAATGGCTGAAATGTACTTATATAAATGAGTTTATTATGCATAACAGTATGAAGGATGGCAAAGTTTTAAATGTTATTACTTGTGATCCAGTTGTCCACCAGATGGCCGACTCTTCCAGATGCAGCTTGGATCCCTCCACACGTCCAACTGTGATGTACTTCAGCACTCCGTTGGGGGCCAACTGCCAGTTCACAAGGTCATAGACGGCTGGGATGTCCCCACCATGGAAGATGAAATTCTCCCCGAGCTGAGTGGTGAAATTCACTTGACTGAGGTGTTGCAAAACCTTTAAAAAAGCACATGCTGAGTGTAAAGGCCTGTTCACACTTCCAACAATAACCATAAAAATGTAATCCTTTATAGCAACAGTGTGGACATGCATAAAACTGGATCTTACTTCAAGTCTAATAATGTTTTGGTAAAAATATACTGTATGATGTGAGATTCTGTGGTCATTATTTATGACTACTATCTGAGCAAATGATCAATATTCACCTCAGCCGCACTGATATTGTAGTCAGTGGAGCACTGCTGGCTGGTGTTCACCTCTGTGTGTATTGGACTGCACGACAGTAGAGAGTGGAAGGCATGTGCAGCAGCATACACAGCCAGATAGACATTATAAGTCACCCGAAGAGAAGTTGTATCTGTGAAGGTGCTTTGCACTTCTTCCAGGCTCTCTGTCCCACTGCAGGGTGGTAAGGAGTCAGAACCAGACTCACTGTCAGGGTCACAACCAAACTCCTCCCTCCAAAGGTCTCTCAGAAGGGCGTCTCCAGGGTGTTGGGAGGGATGAAGCCTGCGCAAGTGTGCCTCTAGTCCTGGGATGGGGGCACTCCTAATGGCCACTCCCAGGACTCCATTCCCAATAGTTCTCAGGGCAGGGTTATTGAGTAGGTATGAGCTGGTGCTCCAGGCCTCACTGGCCAGGAACTGTCTACCGGTCACGTTCCTGCGGGCAAGCTCCAGCAGCAGTGCCTCCACATCTGTGTACCAGGCAAACACCAGCACCACCCGTGCCGAAGACATCTGCACAGTAGTTGCTGCCCGGTCCACGTCCTGGGCCAAGGTCTCGCGGTTTAGCGTCTCAAAAAAAGCCAGGCATGTCCCGGTGCCCTGTGCCCGCTCTTGGAAGGCTTGCACCGCCAGTAGTCCATAGTCGTTATTCACAACCACAGCTCCCACCCAAGTCCACCCATAATGCTCAGCAAGGCGGGCCATGGTGCGAGCCTGATACACGTCACTGGGAATTGTGCGGAACACGTTGGGGAACTCTCGTCTATTACTCAGACAGGCACAGCTGGCTTGATAGCTGATCTGTGAAGTAAAGGTTTTAAATCAGGTTAAATGAATATGAATCAATCATCAATGAGATTGGAGTTTGGAGTGTGAAAAACTGTAAATAGCCAATCATCATCAGCATGATGAATAAATACTCTACATATAAATCATGCTCCATTCACAGCATGTCATGTTGATTGCATAACTTCAGTAAAAGGTGATACACATGTATTTAACCTTGTGAACATGAGGATTGAGGACTAAATGAGACTCACCAGTGGCACCTGCAGCGGGCTGAGGATTCTGGACAGCATGATAGTTTGGGTTGAGGATGCATCGCCTACAATAACACGCACAGGTCCAGTAGACTCACATGAATGATTCCCCCCGCTGATCAAAGACATTGCTGCTCGTACTGACCAGGGGTAACGACTACAGTTGTCTAAGATTTGGTAGCCCAGCCGCACTCCTGGCAGGAGGTAGGGGTTCCTGTTTATCTCCTCAACAGCAAATATCAAAGCATGGGCCCAACGGAGAGGTTGCTTCTGAAAACTGATTTGTTAGGCACAATAGATATTACCTTTATTAAGGTCACTACTACATGTTTATTGCTTCATAGTGCAAACTAGTTACTTATGCCCAAATGATGAAATCAGTAAAATAAAAATAAAAAAGACTTTCCAATATGTTTTGTGGGTTTTCTTGTTACATCATTGAATATACTGGAATATCCTACAATAGATGTACAAACATTATTATTCTACAATATAAATATCAGCTTAACAACCACAAATTAAGTCCATATGTGTTTAGAATTCAAATGCAAAAACTGACAGTTGAGTATGACTAACTACAGTTAAGATGCAGCAATATTGCCCTGGAGTTTAGATTTTAGGCCAGGCCAGGGGTGACAGCCCTCTCCTTTCATCAAATATGGTACAGTATTAAGATTATCAAGACAAGATTACAGAAATGTCAGGATGGTTCTCTTATAAACATTTCTGATATCTTCCCTTGAAAAGCAGTAAGACCATTTGTTTAATATGGAGGGCAGAGAGCAGATGAATATTTCATAGTACTTATGGTTTAAGTATCATAAGCATACTCAATACTGTATATCTGTAAAACAAGAGAGTGATTACAGAGGCCATAAACTTACATTACTCTACATTACACAAATAATTACAGGTTCAGTGACAGGGTGCAGCCCTGTCATGTCTGCAAAAGTGGGTAAACACAAGGTTGTTGTTGACACTGTACAATTTATGTTATATTAATCAAAGAAAAACCTCAAGTAGTTTCATCACACACTTTTTGATTTCAAGGTTTGTTTACCCTTCACAGCCTAAGGCAAATCTGATGCAATATGCATGTCTTCTCCTTTTGAAATTCCCAACGAGGCGAGGAAAAACATTAGCATGGATTAAAAAAATGTATGTTTTTAGAGAGTGTGACACTCACCCAAAGCAAGGTTTGAGACCAGGTGTCCTGATAAAACTTAAGTCTAGAGTCGGTGGCTGGTTATGCACCACAAAGAGCCCTCCAATGACCACGTCTCCATCCTGAGAGAGGCCACGGTCATCAACCCCTTCAGGTTGGTCCCAACGCAAACAGCTCGGCTCCTGCTCTGCCGCCTCAGACATCACTGCCTCTGGCCAGTGCCACCACAGAAGCAGCAGTGTGGCAGACGCCTGCAGCAAAAGGGCTGAAGAAGAGCTGGGCATGGGTGAAGCTCTCCTGACCTGACTCACTGCCAGCCTCCCCTTCAGTGTGTGAGAGTGCTATAAGCATGGCTATTTGTTCAGACCACACAGTCCTGAGAGGACATGAGAAAAACAAGGATTGGAGAGCAAAGAGTTTTTCGTCTCAAGAGACAAACTGTTAGTAATAATTGCCCAACAATTAGTGATGAATATACAGTTGACTGGTGCTGCTTGGGGACAGTGATTTGCCTGGGTCACATAGATTGGGCAGTTAATGACTGAAGTAAACACATTCAGTGTTTGCATCTGTTTACAGAGGCCTTTGAAACAATTAGAGGAAGAGGTGAGTAAAGAAGCTAGAAAAACTGATGTGCTGACTGAGTCATTTCTGAGAGGGAAATCAACATCTCTGCCTGTCACAGTAATTAGGTAGTATAGAAGAGGATCCAGTGTAAATGACACAAATTCCCATCATTTCTTCAATTTTTCAGAATTTTATTGCATTGGTAGGAAAATGCTCAGTTTCCCATTAGGTGCAAATACAAACATTAGATTCCGATACCAGTACTTCTACACCAAAAATATGTTAGTCTAGCTTGAAACCAATGTTTTCTTTTTAAAAGTAACAAATACAAGTCACACAAGGTTGGTTTTTGCTTTTGGTATCAAAGCAATTAGAAAAATAAAAGTTTAAATCAGTTTAAGAATATGTTGTATTCTTTGTTGCCATTATTGAACTCATGACTAAAAGAGAGCAAGCATGTCTATGTATTGCATCCAGTACATTAAAAAATTCAATCTGTGCAAAAGCATGAAAACATCTAAAAGTCGGTGCATAGTCATGCTTGACAAGTTCACGGATAACATGCGTTACTAACATAGTCAACATTGTAATTAAAACAAAGGAGACTTCATGGTGCTTTAAATACAAACTCAACATTTTGTATATGTACAAACAGAACAAAAGACATAGGAAGACTGTACAGCTCTATCAAAATAGGAGCCAAATTTATAATTATACACACATTTTCAGAGAACAAAGAGAAAGATCAAAGGACAAGGACCATACTGCTCATCACATTACCTTCGACTCAAAATCAAAGCAGTCTGAGTAAGGTCACGACAAACAACGTGTAGGCCAAAAGGACAGGACTTTTCACACATAAAAACAGGTAGGCCTATATTTACATCATGCTGTCTTAATGAACAGCTGACAACCCTTGTTGAGACCTTTTAAGAATGAGCAGGAGATTGAGTGGGCATATACATAAAATCACATTTGAGGAAACTCATAGTCTGAGCAGGAAGTAAACCTCGGGTTCTGAGGGAAGACAGGAATCAGTGGTCAGTGCTGAGTTATCTGTGTAGAAGTGATCACCATAACTGTAGCGGAGAGTGGTACAGGCCCCCTCAGGCAGACCTCGGTCCTCCAGTTGATCCAGATACCCCGCAATGTAAGAGCCAGTGGAATGCCTGTTAGGCCCTGGATTTTGTGCACTGGGCGACTTGTGTCGCAGCACTACTTGGCTGCTGTTGGCAGCCGGCCGGGACTTCAGCGCCTCCTGCTTCTCGCGGGCGCGGCTGGCGATGTGCCGCACTCGGCTCTGACTCCGAGAGGACAGCCGGCGGTTGAGAAGAGGTGGTGGATCCTCCAGATCGTCTGCAGCCTCTGCTGAGCTGACAGGGCAAGGGTGCAGAGAGGGCAGGGATGTTGGCAAGGGCTTGGGCGGGATCGGATAGGTGAGTGATGGTTGGTGGCGCTCTTCTTGCTCCATGGTCACCAGCTTGCGTAGTTGTTCCGTCAAGGGGTCCGCAGATTGAGGCCGCTGGTTTAGGCCGCCCATCCTCCTGCTGATTTGGGACGGCGTGATAAAGCTGCGGCTGATGACTTTGTACTTGCTTTGGAAGTTGCAGGAGATGTCCTCTGATGTCAGGTCTCCAAGACTCTTGGACTTGCAGGGGCTTGGGGCTTTAGGTACCCGTGGTGGAGCTAAACTGGGCTCCGTGCAGAGGGGGGCTGGGTCCTGGGTGTGCTGAGAATATTTGGCTGAAGCATTCTTGGAGAAGTCATTCTTGGTGTAACTGTAAGGAATATCATAGTCTGAGATAGGTGAATATAAATCCCTGCTCATGGTGGAGCTGTGTATCTGGGGCTCAGACCGATAATCTGAATTTCCATTGTGAAAGGGACTGGATCTCTCATCATCTCTTCCCTGTGACATTCCATGTCTCCCATTAGTCATGTATCCCCCATAAGAGGCCTGCTGGTACCCTCTGGAGAAAGTCCTATCACTGGTAATGTGGTAGTTGGAGTCAGTCTTTGTGCTGCTGATTGGGAAGCGATCTTGGCAAAGAGCAGAAGAACCTTGCGGTTGGGTGAACTGGGAGGGCTGACCAGCAGATCTGTGTGAAGGAGGGGGCTGGAGGGTGGGTTTGTAAAGAGTTGAGGGCCCATTTGAGGGTCTGTCATGCAGGGAGGGAGCGTAATGGGCACTGTGTATGTCAGCAGAAATGTTATTAGTAAGGCTGTGGCCATTCCAATTATAACCACGTCTTGAAAATAAGTGTGTAGTTTCTGGAGGATCTTCATCTACGTTGAGTTCTACCTCCATTAGACTACTACTTGCTGAGTCCTGGCATAAAAGGAAGTGCTCAAGGTTTGGACTAGCTGTGGCAGTGTAGCCATTTGCTTTCCAGGTATGGACTGATCTGGGGGTGGGATACTGGCCTCTTTGGCCATCCTCTCTGTCTTGCCCCCAGGCTTCATTGTCCTCAATATGTCCATTGACGTCCTGTTTAGTAGGGAAAGAATTTAATGTTCTATCATCTGAGTTCTCTTGGAAGGTCTCCTCAACAACAATGGACTGGTTGCTTACAGAAATAGGAGTCAGCACCTCTTCATCAATAATAGTGTACACTGCAGGTTCTGTGGTCTCCGGACTTGAGAAAAGTAAAGGTTCTGAATAGAATGGAACTTTACATGGACTACTAGTGTTCTGGCTGACTTTCTTAGGGGAAGCATGTTTTTGTGAGGTTGGGAAAGATTTGAGAGTGTTGCCTTTATTCTGGTTGTGGGATATTTTCTGTGAGTTTGGTGTTACATTGAAGAGAGGGGGGCAATAGATTGATTGTCCTGATTCTGTTTTAGGGGTCCCATGTTCCATTGTGAGTTCAAACTGACCAATCAAGGCTGATATAGATCCACAAGTGTCATACTCATTGCCTAAGGAAACAGCATCAATAAGCCTTGATATGGTACTGTCCTGAAGAGAAAGCTGACTTTGCTGATCAAACTGATCCACTGCAAGAGGTGAAGGTGAAGAAAGAGAAGGTTTGTGATTCACTGGGCTAAAGACCACATTCACTGAGCAGTCTGGTTCCATTTGGGAGGCTGGGCTGCTTTCTGCGACAGGTGAGGAGCCACATGGAATCGGCACTTCCTCTGCATTGGTCTGATGGGTGACATAGTCCACTGAAGGGTCTGTGTTGGGATCATCTACATTTCTCTGTCCATCTCCAATGACCAGATATGCAGTATTGCTCATTTCGTCTGGTCCAAGGATCTTGCCAACTGCAGTGGAATGGTCATCAGAGTTGTGTGATGGTGTGGTTTCAATGAGGAGATCAACTGATTTGGATCTGGGACGTTCAAAGCGCACCAAATCTGTGGAAGACATTGCAGAGAAAAGGATAATGTCAGCGATGGCAACAGAATCTCATGAGGGATGGAACACCAACGCTGACACAAGCCAACCGCAACACAAAGACAGATGTGATGTACCACCAAGTCAGACTGTGAGTGGAGGGATTTGAGAATGAAATTTTGTAGGTGCAGAAGGAACATCGAATTCATAAAACACAGATTTTGAAAGATGTGACCAGATGGCATCTTTGGAGAGAAAGATATGTTTTGTATTTCTTTTTTAGAAATAAAAATTACATCAGTGGAATGATGTAATATTGGAATGTTTTGGATGAGACAACCTTAGTAAGGCTTTTGGTTTACCTGCCAGGGTATCCTAGTCAGTTTTCTACTACAGAGAAGCACAACAGTAGAGACAGAACAAGACAAAAGCAAGTTAAGGTGTTACGAAAGAAATTGTGAATCTATCAGTGTCTCTCTCACAGGGGAGGGTTACACATACATATTGTGACTAAAGTAGGAGAAGAGATGAAAAATAATCAGAGAATACTTTTTAATATCTTGAATGCAATGATTCTCTGATATGAATAGGCATCTCAGCCAACTGTCATACTGGATTGAACTCACTACCATTAAGTCTCCAATAAGATAAGACCATTCTTTGCAAAGTTGCTTCAGGGACCCATAAATGACCAAATAAAATTGAGTCAGACACACTCTGTTTTTTATCTTCTGTGGTGTCTGGGCAGATTGCGTGTATGGAGTGTGACTCACCGATGAGGGTGTCCGTGATTGGATCAGGCCTCTCCTGGTCTGGGGACGTCAGGTTTAGCTGGCCCTGCAGTAGCCTGTCCAGGGGCATTGAGACTGGCCTGTGCTGGAGAGCAGCTCGAGGACTGCTGTGACGGCCCACTGCCACTTCCTGTGCTTGCAAGGCTTCAACCGTGCTTTTCTTCCTGTCTTCTGCCACCTCAGACAGAGTCACTTTGGTCTTCTTTCGGCCCTTGGCAGGGGCACTTGCGGTGCGCCGCAGGAGGTGATCGCTGAGGGAACGCTTTCGCACAGGGAGTCCAGTGTCCACCAATGTCTTTGTTGTACCCCTATTAAACAGGCCTCTGATACCTTTCAGCTGACGATTCTGCAGGAATTACACACATAAATACAGACAAAATTTAATCAAATCATAATTATGTAAAAGTGCTGAACAAGAAATGGTTATCGTCAAATGGGCACTGCATACAGAAAACAATAGCCAGAAAAAAAGAACACATAACAGATAATCCACACAGAATGAGCATGCCTAACATAAATCACAAGATCTGGTACAGCAATGACATCAATGACTTAACTGTGACTTAGTAACTTGCTGTACAAACATCCAGTGCAAACAGCTAGACATTCTAAAGTGATGAGTTTGACACATCTCATCTTACAAACTGTGCAATATCACAAACTGCCAAGAGATGGCAGCACCATCCATTTGTAAGGCTACAGTACAGTGTAAACGGGATTATCCTGGTAATGCTGCCTCACATCGACCTTTTCATCAGAATGCTCACACAAACATCAGTGTAGAAATACTATAGAATTGAATTATGCAGCTCTCTTTTTGGGTTACACATTGAGTGAATATATTAAGGAAATCAAATTCTGTGAATACTAAGAGATATCTGTTTTGTTTTTTAGCTTTAAATATCAGCCAAGAAATAGGGGTGGGAAGGTGATATTTACATTATTGTTATATGTTTTGTGGTAGTTTGGAGCTAGATATTTTTATATTTAAATCAGTGATTTGTATCTGTAAATGAACTATCTGCTATGATTGTCCATTTCAAATATACAGTGAAAGAACATTCATAACCTGAGTAGTCCTTTTGGCCTGCATCTGACTGCAACAGGCATGTTTCACAGATACAACAATGATAAAACATGAATAATTTATAGAAAACACCTTCAGTGTGGATATATTCAAATATACTGAAGACCATAGAATTAGATAAAGCACTCCTAACAGGCTATGCTCACAGTCACAACACATGTAAACTGTACACATGCACAAGATACAGTAGCAATGTCCAGTACATACAGTACAACAGATCATGCGGTGCCATGCAATACACTGAACACCCAGAATACCTTATTAGCTCCTAGAAAGTGCATTATTGTATAGCTGGGGTTGAGGACTAGGGGACTCCACTGGAAAGTAAACAGGATGATGCTTGAGCATTTACATATCTTTAGACCATTTAGAACAAGTCCTGGCTATTCATTGGAAGCAAACAGTGTCATTATCCATTCAGAACAAAAAGGATAACAACTTGGTTTATGCTAGCAAGTAAAACAAGAGTTTGAGTCCTGACGTCACTCTTACCTTTCCATAGACATCATGCACTGTGACATGAACAAAGATGGATGCCTCTGTAAGACCCTCCAGGTAAACATGTCTGTAACCTACCAGAACAAAAACAAAATCAGAAGGACAGATTGTGTTCTAATAGCATGATTTTTTGTAAATTAAATTATTTGTATTGCACTTCCCTCCTTATGGTGCATGATTACTATTGATATAGTTGACCAAAACTAACTGACCAACTACCTGGCATAAGGCTGCTGAATGATACGGTTCTCTGGCCGACAAAGTCTCGTCCAATTGGGTCGTGGTCCCAGACAAGAAAGCGCACCAGGGCCATCTCTGGCATGTGTAGAGTAAAGGACAGAGTCTCCTCCCACACGGGGTTAAACCCTTCAAAACAAGCAACGGTTACTCACTGAGCATTGACAGAATACAACACCAACAACAATAATAATCTACACAATATAAATAACATCTCATGCAATGATGTATGAATTGCATAATGTGTTCTTTTTTATTCATTTACATAAACATATCATTTATGTTGGGTATATAATGATAACTGTCAGAGCACATGCCTTCTGGCAGAAACAGTATGTATTGCACCCACAGACACACACACGGCTCCACACACTCCTACCATTATCATCCACCACACGTGTCTGCTCTTTGCAACAGTCCACTGGAAGACCAATGATCTCCACCTCCACAAAAGGGTCAATGATCTGAGAGGACAGACAGAATGATAGCAGGAACACAGATCCTAAAGGTCAACTAGGAGGATCGATGGAGAGGCAGTCAGAGACCAAAGATGTTCATGTGGCATAGTGTGTGCTCTATTCTGTGTGGTGTAGTTCTCATTGTGAGGTGGTGAAGGGCCATGTACTGTACGGCAGGGAGGTGTTCTACAGTGCTGAGGGAGACTGACCTCTCCCCTGTCCCCCAGCATGGAGTCAGGTGGCTTGGGGAGCTGCTGTCCACTAATGATCTTCAGCAGCAGTTGCTTTTTGGGATACGCTGGAAGTGGGTCATCAGAAAATGGATTGAAGGATCCTGGGACAATGAAAGAGAGACACAGATGTCCATTTCAACTTCATTTCAATCCTATTTAGTTGATTTCCACAAATACAGCTCTCTACATTATTTTCTACCAGTTATTTTAGTAGCTCAATTAATACAGCATCGGTATTCATGGTTCTTGTCTCCCAGTGAAAGTTTAAATTTAAAACTAGATGATGAAAAAGTGATTCCTTCAAAACATTTAATGAGTAATGAGTAACTATTGTGGAATTATCTTTCTTTGTAGTACATACAGTACATCATTTATCAGACAATTTCATGCAATGTGACAAACAGTGTTAATATAATATAAGAATATTTTCCTAAACACCTTGTTAGGTGAAAAACTCACCTTTGCACATTGGTGCAGGTTTCAGCACATAGCCACTCCCACCGTTCGCCATGAACTTGGCACGGTTCAACTGCATCATACGACCTTCTGTCTGGTAGTTCAGAGCCACTGAAGTCCACAAGGAGAGAAATCAACCATGTGGAGGTCATTATTTGTTCACTGATGTACAGTATGTAGATATAGTGTATACATGACAAAACTTTGCAAGGACGTAAACATTATTATTTCCAAGCAGTAGACAGTAGACTTTGCGTCTATCAACTGAAGCACACTTGGTTCTAAGCTCAGGAAACAATGGCATGGCAGAATGGCAGAAATCAGAGATAGGCATAGCAAAGCCCCTCCTCATCATGGGACATCATCAGCCTGTTCTCTTTATCTCTGTCCATTTTTCTCTTTCACTCTTTATACACGTGTGTGTGTGTGTGTGTGTGTGTGTGTGTGTGTGTGTGTGTGTGTGTGTGTGTGTGTGTGTGTGTGTGTGTGTGTGTGTGTGTGTGTCTGTGTCTGTGTGTATGTGTGTCTATCTAGCTGCATGTGTCTGTGCATACCACATACCAGTCTTCATTCACCACATCCATTAGTGTGAAGGTAATAGGCGTTCATGTGCGTGTGATGTGGTCGGGCGATGCTGTGCGTGTGCGTATAGGGTGGTACAGTGCAGTCCAGATGGTGTCTGGGGGAGCATATGGCCATGCAGAGGGGACCCCATATTGACACACCATGATAAGGTCAGTGGGTCAGCAGCTGTCACTGAGAACCCACATTCATCAGTCTACAGTGAGTATGATAGTGACTGAGGAGAGTTGACTCGACCCATTTGTGCAATTTGAGCATTTGCGGCAAAATAAATGTAGAATTAATGGAGGTAATTATGCATTGTGTATGTGTATGTCTGTGCTGTAACAGGCCAAGTAAGTGTATGTGTGTGTGTGTGTGTGTGTGTGTGTGTATCTGCCTTTATCCATCCCGTGTCCACTATTCTACAGTGTCTCACCTAGCTGGGAGCCCACATTCCAGTAGGTCTGTGGGTTGAAGTTGCTGGAGTCGATGCGGTAGGCCGAGGGGTAGATGCGAGAGAGCTGCAGCTGGTTGAAGAAGAGGAACTCTTCTGCCCGGTGGTGGACAAGCTGCTGTGCCCTCGTCTCACTGAATGATAGCACATTTCCTGGGCCACCTGACACACACAGCGCCACAAAGACACACAAAGCACCAAGAATAAAAAAGAAGTTAAATTAATAAAAGACTGACAGTTCACGAAAATGTCAATAAAATTGCATTTGACTTTTGCTTTGTTGTTCTGTACATATAAGAATATTAATTGTTCTGCAATCTGGATGAGTTTGAATTGAATAGATTAATTTGAGTAAACAGGAGTACAATATTCTAGAGTACAGTCCTACCCTCTTCCAGAACTTCATGCTCGGCCAGAGAGTTGGTAAGCATCACCACACTAGACAGATCTCTGCTCAGCTTTATGGTCTTCCGCCGCCGGCAACCAGCTCTACATTAGGACACACACACACACACACACACACACACACACACACACACACACACACACACACACACACACACACACACAGAGTCACACACACGCACACAGTCATACATGAATGCACATGGGAAGTAATAAATCAGATGAGTACACCCCCTGTGGTCATAGAGAAATATACTCCCACTAGTGATTATAAAGAAAACAGACAAAATGTTGCACTAATTGGTTTCTGTGATAACAGTATTCAACCTGGTAGACAGAAGGAAACCTTGAGCCTATAAGTATAACCTGCCATTGGGTGATTTCATATTATAGTCAGTTATTTGATTGACTGAACAGCTAAGAGTATTGGGGTCAGATAAAACACAGAGGAATAATCAAATTGATTGACTAAAACTCAGAAATGGACTCTGTGGTTGTTTTATTACACAAATGCACCATGCACAGTATGCTCTTGACACTTTCAATACATAAAAATGGCTCATTGGCCTTAATGGCATCCCATAGGACTGACTTGAGTCCATTAGTCGTGGTTATATCACAGATAATATTGTCCATCTGTGTGCCAAGTCCTTCCCCTTCATGTTTTCAGCTTATCGTTTCATCTTCATTGCTTCTTTAACACAAATGGACACATAGCCTTTGAGTTCTCTCTGTCTAACTGTATCTGACCAACCCCAGAGTCACATGATGTCATGTCACATCGTGTCAAACTACAGTATATACCAGATGGGGTGGCAGTAGCTCAGGAAATAGGGTGGTCATTTGGCCTATTTCACGTTTGGTTTCTCTTGACCTCATATGCTTCGCAAAACATAAAAGTGATGATGTTGGGTTCAACTGTAAAAGACATTCCAGTAAAGTGCCACAGGCTGTTTTCTCCTTGTCCTGTTTAAATAAAACGATCAGTCGCAACAAAGCAGTTGTCATGATCACTCTCATCACCTGTTGGGCATGCCCACTAACTCCCTCCCATAGACGTCTTGATTCCCTTCATCGTCCGTGTCCACACTCTGACACTTCAGCCTGGGCCTGGAATTCCTCTGAGGAACCATACACAAGGCTTATGTCACAAAACAACACAGCAATAACTGTAATGCAGAATGTCTTATGTGTTTATTTTTTGCTGCAAAGTGCAGTACATTTGCTTACCTTGGGTTTCATGCCGCTAATAAAAGACCGACTATGGGATTTCTTCAGGCCTTCTTTGGAGTTCTGGATGTGTGAGGATAAACAAAAGATCACAAAGCAATGTCATGAGGACTGAATGGCCACAGTAGAGTGGCAGGAATATGAGGATAACTCAGCGTAGTCTACATGAATAGGGTGGACAGAAGGGGACAAAAGGAGACCTCCCTCTCCATTCTGACAGGAAGCTGCAGGGACTTGTCCCCTCGGCCTCTGGAATCAGAGGACGGGCTGGAGAGTGAAAGCCTGGATGTCCCGCAGGCCACTAACACACGGCTTTCACTTTTCTATGCCAGCCGGCCCAGGGGAGTCCACATGTGTCCACCACTCTTTGTCTCCGGCTCTCTCTCTGGCCTTTTAACTCTGTCTGCCTCTCTCTCTTTCTCTGTTTGATGTGTTTCTGTGTGAGTGTGAGCGAGCACTGGAACATTCAGCGTGCGTAACACGCATCACATTAAAGAAACTTTGAAGCTGAAAACCAAAACAATAGGGCTTTTACAACACAGGCCGAATAAATTAAACATTAATAAATGCTGCTCTAGATGTTCTTGACTGCAATCAGGAGTTCAAAGAGGCATCGAGACAATCTAAAATAGTCTCATAAATCAGAGAGTAACGGAAAACAGGCCGTAATATAATTGTATAGACAACAACCTTTTAATCTAATATTATGCATGATCCTAACAAAATTATTGACTTCATTGGAACGTCACTTTGTTTACTTTGCTTACTGAATATTGAAGAGACAAAATTGTGTTAATTAGAGATGCATTTTAATAAGTTTGATAATAATATTATGCTCACAGAGAGGTACAGTAGAGTAATTCCATTTGGAAATATGTTGAGGGAATGCTCCTTGTGGATGCTAATTCCTGTGTTTCCTTATTGTAAATTTCTAACTGCCTCAATCGTAGAGAAGTGTGAGTCAACTGCTGTTGTTTTAAAATGTGCTACAGAAATGAGAAAAAAGTGACTTGTGTGACTTGACTTGATTCGGGACTTGAATGAATGTGTGTCTCTTGTGCTGTATATCCTTAGGTGTCATGAGTAAATGGATGAGTTAGCTCAGCTGTGTTCATGCAGATGTGTACACAGTTTATGATGTGGCATGCATGAGCTATTTGTGTCAATTGTGGCATACCTGTTGAGAAGAGCCTGCTACAGGCACTGTGGTGTGTGTGTGTGTGTGTGTGTGTGTGTGTGTGTGTGTGTGTGTGTCACAGCGTATGTGTGTGTGTGTGTCGCTGTTGCAGCTCTTCACCTTTCCGAGGTTCCTGTGGATTCCCTCGTGAGTGGCACGCAGAAGGGCCCGGATGGAGAAGCTGTCTGTGTCCTCTTTGTCGCCGATTTTTGCCTCTTTCAGAAGAGAATCCAGCTTCTTCCTGATGTGGGATTCCACCTGGTGTTGGCTTAGGTTGTTGCTCTGGTGTGAGAAGGGGGAGGCTTGGATTAGTGACATTTCGTTAGACTTGAAATAAACAAGGACAATATCTATCCTCAGGCCAATGAGCTGGGAAAGCAGAGCTTCAATTGCATTGGGTTGGCAACAGTCCAGATGCCTCTTTCTTTTCCCTGCTAGCCTTATTAAATTACTGATGTGAACAGCGTTGGGGCCATCGAAGCTTCTCTAGCCACGTGATCTGTCAGTAACCTCCTCTAAGGTGGTTCTCACAATGAATCCCTAATTTGTCTTTTTTTGTTGAAATAGTGGAAAGTAGGCATCCTAAGATGTATTGTAATGGCAATCAGTGAACTGCTAGCTAGTGTAGGATATATTAGTTATCTAATAACAACCCCACTGTTCTTAGTGTTACATTGCTAAGTAATAGTAAGGCACTGTACACTCATTTCTCCAGATTATGGATTACATAATTTAGCTATTTCAAGGCACAGCAAAAGAACAACACTTTAAAGATTAACAGGCCAATCTAATCTAAATGCAATATGTTATATCAATATATTAAATCTGTGCAAACAAATTAAAGTTTTCAAACAAAATGTAAAAACTTTTCATTCAAATGATGTATAAAATGTATAAACTGAACTATATAATATTTTTCCCCCACAAACACTGTCATTCTTAAAGGGATATTCCGCCATTTTTGGAAATACGCTCATTTTCCACCTCCCCTCGAGCAAAACAATCGATATTTACCTTGTTCCCGTTCATCCAGCCATTCTGTGAGTCTGGCGATACAACTTTTAGCTTCAGCCTAGCATAGATCATTGAATCGGATTAGACCATTAGCTTCTCGCCTGCTAGCTTCATGTTTAAAAGTGACTAAGATTTCTGGTAATTTTCCCATTTAAAACGTGTCTCCTCTCAAGTTAGAAAGTGCAATAAGACCAACTGAAAATGAAACCTGCCATTTTTCTAGGCTGATTTGACATGGAACTACACTCTCATCTGGCGTAATAATCAAGGCAACTTACAAACTACTGGCACTACTACTGCTTGTTGTCTATGGGGACTATTTTCAGATGCTGCGTACGATGGTAACGCCTATGGTACGTTTGCAAGTTGCCTTGATTATTACGCCAGATGAGAGTGTAGTTCCATGTCAAATCAGCCTAGAAAAACGCCAGGTTTCATTTTCAGTTGGTCTTATTGCACTTTCTAACTTGAGAGGAGACACGTTTTAAATGGGAAAATTACCAGAAATCTTAGTCACTTTTAAACATGAAGCTAGCAGGCGAGAAGCTAATGGTCTAATCCGATTCAATGATCTATGCTAGGCTGAAGCTAAAAGTTGTATCGCCAGACTCACAGAATGGCTGGATGAACGGGAACAAGGTAAATATCGATTGTTTTGCTCGAGGGGAGGTGGAAAATGAGCGTATTTCCAAAAATGGCGGAATATCCCTTTAACACTTTAATTACCATCAAAAAGGCAAATACAATTTTTATACCATGAACATCATAGCGAGCACACATTTTGAACCCAAATTGATGTTTGCAATGACGTGTGATAAATGTTTGTGATAAAGTGTTTGTGTGTTCAAGTCATGAATGTCTGCTCTGTAATGCTACTAATTATTTTGTTTCAGGTCTGATTTTGAAATCAGACCTGAAACAAAATCATTTTCAGACTGCCGTGGCCATCACTAAAAGCAAAGTGCCAGTGATGTATTATATTGTATGAGGAGCCAATGTACCAAGGTATCATTTAATAAGATCAATTAGCATAATAATCACAGAACGATAGCGCAGCAAATGAGGCTGGAGGATGCAAATCCTGAACATAGTTCCACACCAAGCAAGGACATGCAGCAGGAGCAGGAGTGGATGTGTGTATATGGGCTGCTTTCATACAGCGCCAAGACATAAGCGCCCCGCTGGGGGCAAAAGTAGAGTTGGAATGAACACTGTAATGGACTAAATCAGATTCAGTACTGGGTAACCTGTTCGTTTATATAATCCACTTCCTTATAATGCTATAATCCACAACACAAAGACAGAACAGTGGTTTCCAGAGCATTCTTCCAATCCGCCCATGGATATCTCTGTTGATGCCCATCATCATAAAGGCCTGTAGCTAATGTGCAAACATCTCCTACTGTTTGTAGGGAAACAGCCAGTTGAAACTATTATGGGCTATTTCTGTGCATCAGCAAAGCATGTCAGTCAGCTCAGTTTGCCCTCAGTTTGGCACAGCTGGTCTGCTTGGTACCATCACAGTTAACTGAGATAATGGTGGAAGGTGCGATTTGTGAGGGGAAAAAAGAGTTAGAGAATAGCATGTGAGAGACAAGAGGCAGAGCAGAGGTGAAAATAACTTGAGAAAAGTCAGAGAGAGAGAGAGAGATGATTACATTGAGTCAGGCCTTACAGAAAACGAGTAGAAATAAAACTTTTGATGGAGAATTATTCTCATCTGACCAAGCCTGACATTTCTCATGTCTGTGTGATGATGGTCACCTATGTGTGTGTGTGTGTGTGTGTGTGTGTGTGTGTGTGTGTGTGTGTGTGTGTGTGTGTGTGTGTGGTAGTGTTCATATTTAGCACTTACGGTGGTGTTTCTCAGTTTGAAGTCATCCTCAATCTCATCGGCGCTGTCTTCGTCTGACACCTCCCCCTCTTCTGCATCCTCTGACAGGTGTGTGGGCAGACGCTTACCCTGCAGAGAGCACAACAGCGGCAAGATCATCCATGAATGCCCCTTTGATCCTCACAGAACATTTACCACAACACCCTTTTATTTTGAGGGAGGCATACATATTTGCTGTCAGTAGGAATCCGTTACCCTTAGGAGGTGTTCAATGTTAAACCAATGATCTGTGGGAGTCTTAGGAATTAACCACAACATTCTGTTCTTTGTCTTTCTCCCACTTTGCAAAATGCATGCAAAAAATCAAGGGCAGGAGATCAGGGTATGTTGCCCATCTAACCATAATTCCATGAAGAAGCATTCTAATCCATTATGTAGGAGGAAAACACTCAGGGTCTTGCTATAGGTATATTGCAATTTTCCATCTCCTTTTGATGTCTTTTCAACCTTTTTTTTACTCCTTTCTTATTGGAAACAGGAAAAAAAACGTTTCTGAAACACCTGATGCTTTACTTTCCATCTATGACTGCCATAAGCCAAGTTAACAAAAGCCATTACAGTAAACTATGATGGGAGTCTGATGAGTCTCATCTAGGAGGCTATCTAAGACAGTATAAATGGGACACAGATGCAACAGCTGCCATGATGCACTAATGTGCTCACAACACATAGACTGTGTGACAGTGAAATATGAAGACAGAGAATATGAAAACGAGGGATAATTTAAATGACAATGACAGGGAAGCCTGTTTGAGCCGGACACCAGGGCTACCATCATTACCGTGCTCCTGCTCCTAACTCTACCATCATTATCATAGCCAACATTATTACCGTACTATAGCTCTTGGAGTCCTTTAAAATCATAGAGAATTTGGACTTCAGTTTCACATCTTACTGGTGGGATGGTACCCAGTTACCTTGCAGTACTCTCAACACTGCATTGAGGCATCAAGAGCTCTTTGGACCACAGGTTGAGGGTGCTCTACTGTCTAGTCTAAGTAGAATGTTGCACATCTGGGCTGTTCTGCATGGCCAGGCCCAAACACCATCAGCCTCAGAACTACAGTCTGCCAATTCATCATCATTATGTCAGTTATGGCGATGAGACCAACTTTTTGAGGAGTAGAAGACCGGTTTTCCTTTTCTACAAGCTTTGCTCTAAAAGCCAAGTTTAACCATCTGCAATTGCTCACCATCGGAGGCTATGGTGTGATGGGAAGTTGTCTGGGGACGGCTCCATCTGACGTTGAGATGCCCTCATTAGGGAGAGAGTCCCATGGAATAGCAGACTGCTGGGACCATCTGTCCTCACGTCCCTCTGCTGTGGCAGAGCCACCCACTGCCTCCTCTTTAGAGGACCATCTCTCCCTTCTGTGGCCTGTCTCTACTCTCCATGTCTCTCCGTGTCTATTTATAGACAGACGGCTACTTATTTTGTAAAGCAACAGACAGTGGGGGGAGTGCATATTGAATGTAATGGAGTGTGTTACTCATCGTGCCAGAGAGGGGAAAAAAAGCCTTGAGGAATGTTGTTGTTGTTTATGTTGTTGTTGTTGTGTTTTTTTTTTTATTGCCCATCTGTGTGCATTTGGAATTGTGTGTGCTATTTGCTTGCACACATTGTGTGTGTGTGTGTGTGTGTGTGTGTGTGTGTGTGTGTGTGTGTGTGTGCAGTATACTGTATAATGGCAACTGGCCAACGTGTCCTCATTGCCAATTCTCATTCACACTTGCAGTCTTCCATGACTAACACAGAGACCTACATTACCAATTTCTCTTTTGTGCCTCTTCACTTGTGAAAAAGGGGCACTCCATTGTTTAGTAGCACTACTCCAAGAAAATAAACATGGGAATAAGTATAGCGCGTACAAAAGACTAAGGATGACACTTGACAAAGTGTCTGTGTTGTTCTGCGGATTCAGGGGATGAATATCTTGGATGCAAATGATTTCAAAACACTAACCTCTACAGACAGAAGGGATAAGACATGATCCCAGAGGCAAGAACTGATGAGGGGCCAGGGAGAGCAGAGATTAAGCATAAAGGGAGATTAGACAAGGATGAAAATCAAGAGTGCGAGCACTGAAAGCGCCGAGAGAGAGAGAGAGGGGAAGACGGGCGACCGCGAGAGGACAAACAACCGATCGATGAGGGGATGAAGAGAGCCGTAAAGTGACGAGTGGCGCCACACCTTAATGAGGATCTTGCCCCTCAGGCTGTTGGGGCTGGGCAGCTGCTTTGGGTCTTTACTCAGCGCCTCCTGCACGTCCAGCTTGTCCCCAAAGACGTCCCTCAGGTGCTGGGCAATCTTCTTCTGCTGCTGGATGCTGCAGTGGTTCTCAATGGACAGGATGACCGGGTACCTGGCAACAGGGGCATTTTCTGATCAGCGTGGATATTCATGGGTTTCATGAGGTCCCTTTTCACAGGGATTTTATACACCTGTGGAAAGGGACCTGATAAAACCCATGAATACACGCCATAGCTATTCTACCTTTTAGACACATTGTGACATGTGCCACAATGCAGTAAATATGCTTGCATCAGCCTTTAGAAGCTATGCCATTTACATATATTCAAAGTGCGCCAGTCTGCAACATCTGTTATTTCCACATCAAAGGAATAATATGTCACAGATCAACACAATCTTGTCAAACATAGTTTTTCAGCACACATCCAATAGAGACAGAGAACTTAACTTATGAACGCACAGAAACCAATTCCGCTACTAGCACTACGCAATCAGACTTATCCAACACACTATTCACGACTGATTTACACCACAGAACTTGTCTCCATGGTATGGGATGGTATTCAGAGTCATTAAGATTTTGTAATAGAGTTCCCTGATTTTGTTTGGCTTTTATATAAAGCTTTTAAAAAGAAACATATTTTTTCACATTACCTTTTACCTACATGCCTATGGGGGGGGGGGACACGTCAGTGTGAGCTCAGAAATGAAACGACATATTTTGGTCCCTTAAAGGAACGCTGAGATGAAATGGCATCTAGACAGCGACACAGTCTAAATGTCAAGCCTGTCCAAAAGAGGGGCTGCCCCTCAGGGCTTACCGCTGCGCATGGTGAAGGACACCTTGGCCCTCACTAATCTCACACACACACACACACACACACACACACACACCACACACATACAGACACATACATGCATATACACATGTATGTATGCGTCCCACACACACACACACACACACACACACACGCACGCACACACTCTCTCTGTCTAGAGCCAAGGCAGATTCCGTCATTTGCATGCGATTTACACTCTCCATCCCTCTATTGTGTGCTGCTATTAGTGAGAACAGGTGGCTGTAAAGCGATAAAATGTGATGCAGAAAAGGAAGAATGTGGACATCCATCAAACGTTTGAAATTTCAGGGCATCTGTATGCTGTAGAGTCCCATTAGTGAATTAGGCTCACATTTCAGTGATTTCATTTAGACAAATTATTATATTAGGATACTGTCTTAGTCAGTAGCCAAAAATGCATCAATTTATCACGATAGAGACTTCAGTTTCACCATTTATCAACAAAAATATGCAAATAGCACACATTAGACAAAAGGCATCATGACGAAACTCTGCAAAGCAATATTAGTGCCAGGAATTTATAATTTACAAATTCAGACCTTATGTCTGCAGGCTTCCTGGTTGCATTCATTTCAAAAGAATAATACTACATTGCAAGCCAACACTGGCAGAAAAAGAAAACAAATAAAGTGGTAAAATAGAATTAGTCACTTACTCATTGTTGATGAAGGCATGCTTGTTGATAGTTTCTACAACAGACTTGAAGGTGATCTTAGAGGTGAGAGTATAGCCGTGCTGCACCATAGGCTCTCCATCTGGACCATCCCAGCAGTCCACTGAAGAGAGGGGGGTAGGATGGATAGTCTGACTCAGAAACTCACCGACAGGTGCATGGACTGACTAAATTTGGTATTTCATTTTACTTTTATTTATGTATTAACAACTTGTTTATTATTATTAGTTCATCATTTATGTGTATAGAATGATTGCTCATTTTCATGTGTGTTGACTATTCTGTTCTTACCTACCTATACTACTTTATGTCAAATATTTGTATTTTTATTTTAGATTTTTTTGTGCTATTGTAAATCCACCCCATTGCTTTAGCAATACTGGAACACAGTTATGCCAGTTAAGATTACTAGAACATGACTAGTAGGGGTCCTACCCTCAACACAGCGGCAGCCGGCCTGCAACACCCAGGCGTACATGTCCGTCTTGGAGTGGGAGAGGAGCTGGTCTCCGGTCAGGTAGGTGTTGTGGGAGGATGCGATGAAGTAGTTACACAGGGACTGATCCATGTCCTGGTTCACCTCCAGATGTGTGGGATTAAAGATGTCACATGTTGGGCTACGCATGAAGCTGGTGAACCCTGCAGGATAAGGACAATAGCAAGAGTGTAAGAACTACAATTTTGGCATGAGTCCAACCTGACACCAGGACGCACATAATACTCTAGCTCATAAAAAATGCACACAGATATTAAGATCGCTATCATCCAATAATACAATTAAGTGCAATAAAATCCATTAGAGCACCACTCAGGGCTATAAAGCTGATTGGAAGTCAGAGGTAGGGCCTATTGAAATCTATTTTAAGATTTAAGTGCAGCGGAATTACCGTAAATGAGCTGACTCGGGTTTATTCTCACTCAGTGGTATGATCAGCACACCCACACACACACAAATACACAAACACACAAATACACACACACACACACACACACACACACACACACACACACACACACACACACACACACACACACACACACACACACACACTAAACGTTTGCTTTGTACTGATGGTACTGTTTAACTTGGGGAACTCAAGTGGTCCCACATTTAAAACTTTAGAAAAAGGTAGACTTAAGATCTCACCTTCAATGCCCAAAATTCCTTTCTGTTTATTCTCCTCTGCGCTTTCAAATTTATCAATGATGTCCAGGCAGTAGTCCACTGTCACATTTGGCATCTGCAGGAGAGTGGAGGAGAGTGGCATGACAGACATTTATTGAACTCCTGTCAAACAGTTTCAGAGGTCATCTGTTGGCCTCATATGCAATCTTGTCATCTGTTTCTCTCTTTGTCTCTTTCTCACACTGGCTGCTTGGACCTTTCACTTCATTTGCCTCCTCTATCCATATCTTTGAAGCGCACAGATGTCCAAGCAGGACTAGTAGCTGGAGGAGTGCATTGTCCCGTGGAGCCCCCTGGCTGGACAGTAGTCATTTTATCATTATTTCAGGGCCAGTCCAAAATGGTGAGTGTAGTCAGCAGAAAGAGCAGAGCGGCTCATGTTGGAGGAGGGGAGGGAGAACTCAGCTCAAAGAGGGGCTCAAAGAGCAGTCATGCATAAGGCCAGATGATAAGAGCACAAAAGGGGAAGGAGGTAGAAAACATGGGAAAGAAAGGCTCTGTTAAAAGGCAGACACTGGGAGAGGTTTAAGATAATCCCAACTATAATACTGCAAGTCTGGCATGAAGCTAAAGTGAATTACTCTATTGAAATTACAGGAAGGAGGAACTAAGCCAAAACTAAAAATATCGGTTGGACATTCCTCAAAGATAAAGATTAGGGTCAGTGGACCATAGAGAGTAAATTTGCAAAGGTTTTTATGAAATCAGCTTACTACCTCCTTACAATTAATCAAACATTCCCAGAACCGCAGGGGTCCTTACTCGACATGCAGACGCACTACTCAGACAGATATTGAAAAGTCATTGAAGATAGTGAAATTGTCATCATTACAAGTAAGGTGGTGATTTTGAAGGTAACAAAATATGCTCTAGTCATAGCATTGGAGTAGGAACCTTTTGCTCCACACGTAGGAAGTTGGCCAGCTCCTCTACTGTGAGGTGGTCTTTCTTCTCACTGAAGCACAGGAGCAGCAGGTAAAGGTCCCGGCGTAGGGACATCATCTTATAGAAGACGCAGAACTCCTCAAACGAGAGGGTGCCTTGTTGTTCATCTGTGTCTGCTTCCTAGAGAGTCAAGGGACAGAAAGGGGATGATATAGAGACAACCAGGCTTTAAGCTCCAATTCTGAACATCTGTACTGAAAATTGAGCATTTCATTGAAATATATGAAAAGGAACAATCAGCGTTTCTTCTTGTGCTGAAATGGAACTGTCTTCTGTACAGGTTGACACCTCCGTTCCAAATGGTTATTAACACTACTCCAGCCATTCAACTTTGCCCTCACCTGAAACATCTGCTTGACTTTCCTACGAGGCAGGTTCACATTCATTTTGTGTAGGAGCTGGTACATCTCATCAATGTTCAGAAGGCCATCACCATTCTTATCGGCTTCCTCAAATGTCTGCTTCATCCATGTTCACATGGGTTAAGGAGAAAAAACTATAACATCGTCTGGATTGTCATATGTACCGGTATGTGCGCATCTGACAAGACCACAAGCTGAAATGTGTTATTTGATTCCAAAAGGAAGTGATGGGACTGAAGACAGGCACTAACGATGAAGAAGTTATTTTATTTATGGCCATGCTAAATTAGAAGGAAACAACAACATGTAGGCAGCGTATAAAATTAGGGGGTCTAGAATAGTTTTTTTCTGTCATCACGCAGGCAGAACTCACCACACTGTTTTATGTGCAAACCACTGTTTGGTGTGTAAACATAAAAATGTCTCATTCATACAAGAAAGTGCTAGAAGAACCCCACCTTAGGGTGATCAACATCTGAGACATCTCCAGACCATGTAAAATTCTGAAAAGCCAAGAGCAGTTTGAATTGAGCGGATTATTTCAGCAAGTGCTGAAAATGTCATGCGGCTGATAAAGTTGGTGACACTGGTGGGAGCAGAGCCAAGCGAGGGGGAGGAGGTAACTGATGAGGTGGTCTGTGAGTTTGAAAGTCATCCAGATGCCCCAGAGGACCTGTGGCTAGCTATGACTGGCACATTATAGGCAAAGGCTTGAAAAGGCGCAGCCTTATGACAAGCAATACTGCTTTCGGTTGTGTTTTATGTCTGCCATAAATATGACAGTTAAAGATGCATATATCGCTTTCTAGAGTGCAACCTGTTATTGCTGCCAAGAACGTACTAGCACAACAACAGGCCACTCGCTAGAGCGGAGAGGTATATGCAAATGCAATCGCCTGAAAACTCTTTAAGCACAAAGGATGCAAAAGTGTTAGCAACATGCTCCACAACACATTCAGCCTAGTCTGAAAACAGATCTGTTTCAAAATGCAGACACAGTGCTTGGTGTCTAATTCCCATTCCCATAGCAGATGTTGAGAAATAAGAGAGCAAAGATACCATGTCACTGATAATCATTTTCCCCCAGCAGTCCAATTATTTACAAATTTCACACGCCACACACCATAGCTCTCACTAGGCTTCCTTATCTGTTTCTAAATCAACCTCATGTCGATTTGCAAGCACTCATTTTCTTTACATGTGTCTGTATCAGGGAGAAGACAAGGATATTGGTCATGGGTGCGTTGTCTCTTCGCCAGCGAGTCCTCGTCGCTGATGCCTGCCATCAGGTACCTCAGGCCGGTCACCCAGGTGCGGGCCTCCTCGGCATTGGAGGTAACCAGGTCGACTGACTCCATGTGGTTTCCATGGTAGATGGTGAAGCAGCAGGCAGGATCGAAGCTTCCCTCGGCATGCCGATGGAAGATGTCGGACTGGTGCCCCTCTGTGACCTTGTAGAGTGAGTCGATGGTGACTGGAGAGTGGAGAAGTGACAAGATGAGAGAGGGAGATGATCACTCAAGAGAAACCAGAGGGAGAAATGAAGGGAACAACATGCAAAGCGTCAGCAGCTCATTGTGACAGAAAATGAGAAATGAAATACATCATGGATGTACTCTACAGTATTTGGGCAAAAACGCAATGAGACGTCTGTATGAATAAGGCAGCAGAAGCGAATACTATTTCATCCATATTAAGGAGATGGAATACACATGGAGATTACATTGCTTTGTGTGCTTCACCACCCCCTCTCCCATTCTTCCCACAGGCTTGCCAGTGACCCTAGTTTCCACTTTGAATGTTCTCTGATTACCTCGCTTTGGGCAGCCCATCTCCGGGAATGAGGGCATTAGGAACTGACCTCTGATTCTGACGTCTGATTCTGTGGTCTGAATTTACTGAACACTCTAAGGGCATTTCTGCTCTAAGAAAATGTACACATTTTGCGAGGCACTCCGTTCCGTATTCTCATATCAAATGGCCCTTATGGATCAGAGTCTTCCCTGCTCATCACAATAAAGAGGTTCTGCACGGCCAGTCCAGGCAGCTCTCAATACAGACAATGGGAGCAACTATTTGTTATTTTTCACCATTTTGTAATTATGCAAATGGCGACAGACTAAGAGGCTTACACACGAGTGTCCCAATCACAACAGCAGAGTGAGACAAACAGAAAGAACAATGGCTTCTGAGCATCCCAGTGGGGAAACCTAATCCTCCATCTGGGCTACACTGGGACAGGAAGTATGGCAGAATGTTCTGGATGACCATACATGCAGAGAATATATGGCTTGTTTTCAAGACCAGCCGAGTTGTGGAGTATACAAGGCTGACAGGATTGACACCTGCACTAGATAACAGCCGACACTGTTATTTCATCCTTGTAAACAAGGGGCCCAAATTTGATTTGAGCCTCCACAAAGAGTTACGAGCAATCCATAATCATGCCCCAATAGCGGCATTGCGTTCTGTTTCAATTTGTCCCTATCAATGTTTCACAGCAGGATGCCACAGTGGGCCATAATGGGTTTTAATGGTGATCAGTAATGCTGTAATTTGGCCGGGGAGCGTATTAAATAGAAATGTATCCCCATCGTTGGCTTTAAATATGTAAGATAGGCTCCATTATACCAGAGGCCCATTCAGGATTTGGACTGAGCATGTTCGGAAACTTACTTTTAGCCTTCTCACTTTTCCTGGAGGGCCTCCATCTGATGCAGGAGCGATGCTCGTCCAGGTAGAACAGACGGACCAAGCCTTTAGAACCGTTCTTCAGCTTGACCATCTGAGTCCCGGACTGCATGACACTCATACATCGCTCGACTGAAGGAGGGGAGCAAAGTTGAAGACGTTATCAAAGGTGAGAGTATTCATTATGAAACATTTGTGCACTGTGCTATGCTTCTTTTCTTCTAACACTAACTAAACTTTAGTAAGTCATGTGCCATTTGTAGCAGTGTCAACATTACATCAAGCCTCATCATATGGATTATGGTTCCAGCTCTTCATACTAAAGTTGAGCTTGCTACACACATTGGCCATTACAAATGAAAAATGAAGAGCCAATAGAGATGGTCATGGTCGTAGAAATAGGGGGAGAAAATGCAGGTCGTAAAAATGCAGGGAATTCTGCGTCCAACAGGGACTGTGTGCTGTCAGGCAGATCACCATCAGGTGGATCTTTCTGAATGTTTATGCAGCCCTCTGCCTGCCTCTCCATTGTGTTGGAAAGAAAATCTACAGGGACCACTAAGACACACACTAACACTGATATATTTACAAACTTCAAAGTGCAATAGAATATAACCATGGCGTGCTACAGTGGAGCACTTGAAAGAGCGAAAGAGATTTACACAATACCAATATGGCTTCACTCCCCTCCTCATATGAAGCATCTGTTTCAAAAACTGAAATAATGAAGCCATTTTGAAAGATAAGATCCGGTCTGAGCCAGCATCTGTCCCCTGGAAGTACACACCCACATACACACAAACAAACACAAACACACACACAAACACACACACACAAACAAACACAAACACAAACACACACACGCACGCACACACACACACACACACAAACACACGCACACACACACCCATACACACCGTTGAAAGCATTCTCCCGCATGCCTGTGGAGTATTGCTGTAGAGCTCAGGTGCTCTGAGCCAGGTGTGCTGGCGTAATTACGCTGCAGCTGAAGCCCATCCACTCCCGGCTCCAGCAGAGACCCTCCACCCCCCCTTACCCCCCCCCCCCCCCTCACCCCTCTCCACCACCCCCACCCCTCTCCACCCCTCTCCACCCCTCCAACCCCTTCCACAGTGTGCATGATAAAGAGGCCGATCTCTCCGCTCTCCGTGCCTGACACCTCCACCCTCCGTCGGCGCACTACTATGCCGTTGACACGGATGAGTGAGCAGCCGCTGCGGAAGCGCAAGCTTTGATACTGTGGCACGGGCGCCAATAAAGGGAGGAAGCGGCTTCAGCCGGCAGAGGGGACGTCAGCCGAGGTGGAGAAGAGAAGACAATCCAGAGGGGATTTGAATCGCTCACATACAGGTGCGCACAAACGCTCAGGCGCACACACACACACTCACACACACACACACACACACACACACACACACTCTGTCTCACACACACACACACACACACACACACACACACACACACACACACACACACACACACACACACACACACACACACACACACACACACACACACACACACACACTCTGTCTCACACACACACACACAGCAGATATACTCACAAGCAAAGTGATGGGCATGTGCACATGCACATGCACACACACACACACACACACACACACACACACACACACACACACACACACACACACGCACTCAGGCACACTTCAAACTGTCATTCCAGACGACGCTTCTGCCTCCATTCCAGGAGATCTTTATCCGACTAAATCAAAGCGACATGCCTTTGCTTTGCTCCTTTTGTGTGTTTTGTTTTGACGCGTGCAGACAAGAAGCCACTGGATCCAAACATACGTCTTCTCTCCCACTGCAGCTTTTCCCTTCAAACATGGCAGTGCGCTAGGGAGGGAGCTCGCTGAGACAGAGAGGAGAGTGTGTGACTGTGCGCTCCAATTCACTGAGCCCAGATTTCAGGTTCCAAGGCCCGGAGGTAGCGAGGGTGGCTGCAGAGCTAAGTTGCTTGATTTGGGGAGGCACAAGCAACGGATTAGCTCACAGCCAAAACAATGACACCCGTTGCCTTGTTCAGGGAGACACACTCCAACATGGAGGACTGACAGAACAAACAACATCATAGCGCAGTAGTGGGGGGTTGTACTGTGTACCAGTGCTCTCCGCACAACCTCTTCCTGACCAGCTGAACCATCCCCATCTACCCTATCAGCTCTCCACAGATTGGGCTACAATCCACAATCCAATTATCCACTGCCATGTGCATGAAAGACAAGTTCACCACCACCCCCTCAGTCCCCTGGTCTCTATATAGATCCCACACACACACACACACACACACACACACACACACACACACTCACACTCAAACACACTCTCTCTCTCTCTCTCTCTCTCTCTCTCTCTCTCTCACACACACACACACTCCAGTGCATCAAGACAAAAGTAGGGCATCTTCAGACTGTATTAAACTATCCACCACTATGAATGCAGCTGTGTCACTCACATGCCAACTCAAGCTAAAACCATTCCACACACTCACTGACTCATCAGGCAAAATGGCTTGGCACAGAGGCAGCTTTTACATTCACCCCATCAGATCTGTATCAGTACTAATATAATTATGTAATTATTACATTGGAACGGAATGACAGCATTAGAGGTGCAATATCGCTTAGTGCTTGTGGTGAATGTAACTTGATGCATTATGAAGGGTTAGGGCTGAGGAAGCGTGAATAAATATCAAGCCAGAAACAGACAGGAGAGAACACTGGTATTAGTGAAGGGTACAAGCGCACTAGTGAATGGGGAACACAATGGTTAAAAGCTCCCCTGGATACTCTGTGGGACTTTATCTCCATGTATTTAAATACACCTCATCTCTTGTTCATTATAAATGAAGCATTGGCTTTATGAAAGATTCAGGGCAGCCCGCTCTTACCGGCGAGCTGACTGACTGCAGCTGAATCAAACACTTCTGATCTTCAAAAAAAAAGACACACCACTTCTCTCTGCTAATTGGATTTCTTGAGCTATTCTTTGTGACTTCCAATCCTTTGACTATTTGGGAACTATTTGAGTTTTTATCATGCATTATCTGTGACTATTCTTGGTCTTTTTCATGCTGAATTCATTCAAAATAAATATGGTTCCTCAGTTTTCTGTACAGGAAAACTCCCATCCTTTTTTCCTTCAGCGCTGACGTATGTTCTTACCACCGCATCCTTCCCTGGCTGCATCCACCCAGTCCTCTAAACCACTCCAGCACACCTCTCACACTCCTACATCCATTAGGCTGGGCCCAGTCACTTCAGCTACGGGACTGCTTCTGTCAGGCTTTAGAACTCTCCAGGTCACATTTCCCCATATCAGCTTACAAAACACTGGAACCACAAACAAGCCTGAGAGCTATGGCAGCTCAGAGTACTCAAAGTAGTGCCTCCACTGAGGCTGACGTGATGGCAACGCCTATTTTTCCTCCTTGCAAAACTGACTAGGCACAAAGATACAAACCCCTAGTCATACAGTGCCGACAGAGATGTAAGGGCACAATCACATCCTCATCATAAATATCCATGAGTGTTTGATTAGACCAAACTGATCTGTAATTCAGATTTGTTTGCAAAACGGGCTCATTATTGCGCCTGGTCTTGGTCTGTCAAGGTCAATCAAAACTCTACACCCTGTACCACACAGCCTCAAACTTTTCGGCCAATTTGTTTTGTTTAGCCTAAATCAAATACCATGTCTTGTTTCTTGTATTGATAGGTGGCCATTTCCTTTTCATGATTAAATCATATTGATACGTATACAATATACCTAACATAGAGTTCATTATTGGAACATTTGCATTTTCCTCCAAGACACCATGCAGTGTTAAAAGAGAAATCTAATAATGTACAACGCATTGTCTGTGTCTTCACACAGAAACTCACCATATGGAAAATGCCTGTAAAATGCATAGCTATCCATTTGTGTACTGTATGAAAACACGGGGTCTATCTAATCCCTATCTAAAAGGGTACACTGTTTGCACACGGTGCACAGATTTTCTATAACCTACGTTGCATGTTGAAGGGTTCTATGATATCTGCATATGAATGTATATATAAGCTCTTTAATACAGATTTATCTTGCAAGTATTGCAAATGTAATTCATTTTTCAGACATTTTCCATTGGGCAGGATAGCTATTGCCACGTCTTTGGGAGAAACACATGTAGTTGACAAGGTGTGGTATTTTTTAGTGCAGCCATTGAACAAGTTAAATAGCCACCAAATAATAAGGGTCGTAGTAGCCTTTTTCACTAGACACATACACATACATCTGCTGTGGTCAACTGCAGTAAAAAACACTACAGAACTTCATCAAAAATGTAGCTAATGTGTGGAAGAGCAGCTATTGAGCACTCAGAAATGCAATTAATGTTAGGTGGGCAGTAAGGGATTTCTGAGGCTGTAACGGCTCTTGACAGAGTGTGAGTAAGTGAAGTTGTCGTTGACCCAGGGGTCAGTCATTACACGCACAGCATATTAAAGAGGATTTTATCTTAATGAGATGGGGTAGAAATGCCTGGATTTACTGTGAGGCTACAAAAATAACTCCTGATTCAACTGAAACATAGGAGCTATGGGCTCATCACTGACCTACACTGTATGCAACTTATAGCAGATATAGTGTGCACATCAACTAAACGACTGAACACACTACCAAAACAAACAACCTAAAACAAGTTGTCACACCTTGGCCCCTACCCCATCCTTCCCTCATCACTCACTCCTTGTCCTCACATTCTCCTCTCCACGCCGACTTCAGTCTATTCTCTCGAACAGAGTCATGTCATTAGCCTCTCTTCAGCTCATTTAAACCCAATTAGCAGTGAGGAGAGTAAACCTTCACGGCTGATTAGCGCTCTACAAATCTCCATCCATCCAACCTCCACTGCCAGGCCAGTAGGGGTGGAGAGCTCATTAGGTTCCACAGATGGGAGTAGAGGACCCTGTGGAGGCACAGCCACAGGTGGCCCTTCTCTCACCTGGGTCATAACACCCACTGGAATATACGGAACGACAGTCACCACGGAGGACTACGTGCTCTTCAACCGGGATCATTCTCTACATGTGGCTGGAGCATGTCAGGACAAGTGTCATTTACTGTCCACATTCATATACACAAATGACATAACACACACACAGACACAGACACACACACACACACACAAACCAACACACACACACACACACACACACACACATCTACATCTCAATATTGTGCTTTGCAGGCTTGTAAAAATAATCACATAAGACTTGGTGTGATGTCCAGCTATCTATGTGGTTAGGGAGAAAGGTTTGTTTATATGCTTGTGTGTCTCCTCTTGTCTCATTTGTGTGTGCGTGGTGTTGGTCCAGTAGAGGGCTGGAGGCGTTGGGGAGGGAGGGGGCACAAGGTGAATGAAACGGCCCCGGCGCTCCTGGCGGCAGCAGACAGAGGAGATGAAAGCAGCTGTGTAGAGCAGGGGCACAAAGGAAATCAAATGCAGGGTAATTGGGTCATAAAGCCTCAGCCTCTGATGCTCACGTCCTCAAGCGCCGCACTGCCCACCCCCACACAACCACAGAGGCACGGCACACAGCAAAGAGGAGAGGAAGAGAAGGAGCCACAATGGGAGAGAGAGAGAGAGACAAACAGAGAGAGAGAATGAGAGAGTAAAGAGGGCCAGTGTAGAGAGAGAAACCAAAGAGGACGGAAAAGATGACAATTTGACCTATTTTGGAAATAAAGATGTGTGTACGAGTTCCACAACGCCACACCATTTCATTATAATGTGCGATACAAAATGCCTCCATTTAGAAGAGGAGACAGAGACAGAAAATGAAGGCATGCTTCTAATGTGAGGCTGCAGGGAGACACCTGTTCCAAGTTTAGCCCTCACTCCTCATGCCAAATTTATACCAAACCATGTCACATCCGATTGTTGAAAGAAACGATGCTATCAGTGCACCTAAGCCACCCTCAGGCTCCAGCACCACCACAGACTACAGCCGTGCCTTTTTCACATGTTAGGAAATTAGAGGGAGAACAAAGTATCACAATCAGATTTTTGAAATCGTAATGCCCATCATTTCACAGTCCATTTACACTGGCAGGCAGGTAGAACAAGAGAGACTGTCTGGTGCAAACGAGGTGAGGGCTATCAAAAGCGGATGATCATTTCACTTCCACTCATCACTGATGCTCTCATCTCATACAACCTCATCTGATAATACTGTCTGATTTCCACCCTGAGCCTCGCTATTCACCTCCCCTCCTCTCCCCACAGGACCAACTAAGATAAAGGTGCCCGATCAATTACGACACGACAGGAACTACACTGGGAGTCAATTAAAGGCCCTCTCCAGTGAAAGGGTGATAACATAGCCCTCAGTCACACTCTGAGAGAGGTGGACGTCCACATACACACACACACACACACACATGCACATACACAAGGGTGTGCGCTAAGAGGGCTTTTAGCGTGCTGCACGGTGCACGAGCACTTCATGAGATGATAGCTCTCCTGAGGGATGCACAGTTCAGCATCATAAACAAGAACTCAATCCTATAAATAGCTCTGGAGCTTGTGCCTATGCTGTTTGCATATAGCTTTCACTGCCATCTGTTCCATGTAGCTACGCTTTTTAACTGGATTTGATCAGTCAGCAAGGATGCATGCGAGTCAAAGGAACAAACCTGTTTCACAAAAACAGCCAAGCTCAACTCATAAACAGACCCCCATACACCCAAACAGGGAATTGAGGGATAATGGGAAATACCCTGCCACTCAAATTCCCAAATCAGCTGACAAAAATAGACACTCTTATTTAAAGTCCTTCAGATTTAATCGTGCTTGACTGAAGCTTCTCTAGTAATAAAATACCTGTTATTATCGTAGTACACACATCTCTTTTTAACATTCCGTTCAAAGCAGAAATGCTCTACTAAATCATCTAAAAACTGAATGAAATGATAGATAGCCATAGAGTCCAAACAAACACAGATAAACTGAATGAAATGATAGATAGCCATAGAGCCCAAACAAACACAGATAAACTGAATGAAACGATAGCCTTAGAGCCCAAACCAACACAGATAAGACTACTGTCTGTGCAACACATGTCCACAGCCACCTGAGCTCATCCACACAGTTCTGTTCTGTGTCTCTGTCTGTTTACCTGAGTAGGCTAGGCGACACTTGTGTGGCACGGCCACGCTGCCCCCGATGCAGTAGATCCCCCTGGCGAGCAGTGACGCCACGCAGGCCACGGCTGGCCGCTCCGCAGACTCCGACAGCAGCTCCATGGCACCGTCACGCGCGTCTCAGACACACTGGCCGCGCTCTGTCCATCTGTGGGCACAAGCCTGCCAGTCGTCTGTCCTGCCCCTCCAGCGCCCGAATACCCTCCCACTGGTCATCTGCCAGCTCCGGCTCCATCCAGCTGTTGTACAAGGAGCACTTTGAACTTTTGCAGATTTGTGTTTGACCAACCGCGGATTTATTCCCACGAGATCTCGCATAATGCATTGTTGTGGACGCGTGCGTATTCTGCCAGGACAACCCCACCTCCCCCCACCCCCTCTGAAGTGAACAGATGTGGACGGAGCGCTAATCTGTGTGCGATGACATAATACATGCGTAAAAGTGAGTGACTCCTCCAGGAGATCCCATCAG
This sequence comes from Sardina pilchardus, assembly GCF_963854185.1. NCBI lineage: Eukaryota > Metazoa > Chordata > Actinopteri > Clupeiformes > Clupeidae > Sardina > Sardina pilchardus. Next base: position 5,671,698 of record NC_085006.1, read on the forward strand.
GCCACTGAGTAGATGTTCTTTTCAGACAAGAGATTCAAGAGATTACAGCCGGGAAGGCCGAGTGTTGTGAGAGTGAGGAGAGTAGACTGCAGATCAATGGGCATCGATCTTTCAGAAGCCCTTTTGCGAGGCTGAGGCCTTTTCACTTGATGGAAGTTTTACTGAGAAACAACTCTTTTAAAGTGTATAGACAAAGGCATGGTGCCACACAGCACGCACACACAGCACATACGCACGCACACACAGACACACACACACACATCCGCCTACACAATCCCCTCAAAGCACTCCATCTTGTCAGACGCAGTGCTTCAAAAACAACTGAAACAATATAGCCGCAAGCGGCGATGGCGGGCCCGAGCACCTGCGGTGCGGAGACCTGTGACATTTCGGAATCTAACAAAGCAACATGTACGTGTTGGTGGGCATGTGCATGAGCAACACACATGCCCACCAAATTTGGTCAATTTTCCTGAATGTATGTGTCAACCACAACAGACAACACGCTAGGTGGCGCTATAGAGTCCCTAAGCCACACCCCAGGCCAGAGCTCTATCTCTGACTATCGATAGCAATAACGCACAAGCCCACCAAATTTGGTTCATTTTCGCGAATGTGTGTCAAACACAACAGACAATGCGCTAGGTGGCGTTATACAGTCCCTAAGACACCCTTGGCCAGAAGCGCTGTCTCTGAATAGCTATAGCAATAACACACATACCCACCAAATTTGGTTCATTTTCGTGAATGTATGTGTCAACCACAACAGACAATGCGCTAGGTGGCGCTCTAGAGTCCCTAAGCCACACTCTAAGCCAGAGCTCTGTCTCTGACTAGTGGTAGCAATAACACACAAGCCCACTAAATTTGGTTCATTTTCATGAATATATGAGTCAACCACAGTACACAACGCGCTACGTGGCGCTATAGAGCCCCTAAGCCACACCATAGGCCAGAGCTCTATCTCTGTATCCATATTTGTAGTCCAAATTTGAGATGATAACCAGTGTGTTGATATGGTGTACTGTAAATCATGCATCTGTAAGGCTTACATCAATACTCTGCTTCAGATCATTGAATTCATAAAACCTGTTGCTGTTTTTAATGTGTGTGTGTGTCTTGATGTAAACAAAACGTAACTAAGTCATGATTGTTTGACTTTTCTGTATTCTGGTTATTACATGCTGTTCCAACCAAGCATTTTTGTGAGGATAAGAACCACTTTAGTGGTGGACTGGTTGGGGATTGAACCGGCAACCCTCCTGTTACAAGCCCCAAGCCCTAACCAGTAGGCCACGGCACACTGTGTGTGTGTGTGTGTGTGTGTGTGTGTGTGTGTGTGTGTGTGTGTGTGTGTGTGTGTGTGTGTGTGTGTGTGCGTGTGATTGAGTGAGTGAGTGAGTGAGTGAGTGAGTGAGTGAGTGAGGAGAGTGTGTGTGTTTGTGAGTGAGAGTGTGTGTGTGTGTGTGTGTGTGTGTGTGTGTGTGTGTGTGTGTGTGTGTGTGTGTGTGTGTGATTGAGTGAGTGAGTGAGTGAGTGAGTGAGTGAGTGAGTGAGTGAGTGAGTGAGGAGAGTGTGTGTGTGTGTGTGAGTGAGAGTGTGTGTGTGTGTGTGTGTGTGTGTGAGTGAGTGAGTGAGTGAGTGACCAGGAGTCCCTAAGCCACACCCTAGACCAGGGCTCTGTCTCAGTCTAGAGGTAGCAACACACAAGCGCACCAAATTTGGGTCACAGACTACAGGTGCTTGGGCCCATCAATGCCCCTTGTGGCCTATTTCTGTCTTAAAAGACACCCCAATTCAAACATTCACCATTTCAATATACTTCACAATTCCTCTTGGGCAACCCCTCAAGATCATTTTACTGCTGATATATGATTTGATAAACCCTTGGTTTGATTCGATAAACCGTCTAGGACTAGTGTTTCAAAATACATGACTTTACTGTATTCTGGTTATTACATGCCATTCCAACCAAGCATTTTTATGAGGATTAGAACTTGGGTCTGACTTAGTCAGTCCCCAATTCTATCACAAAAACTTAACCTGAGTAAAATCTTTATACACATGATCTTTTCTTTACCTTTTACTTTGCATCACACTGTCATTCTTGACTCTGTGTGTGTGTGTGTGTGTGTGTGTCTGTGTCTGTGTGTGTGTGTGTGTGTGTGTGTGTGTGTGTGTGTGTGTGTCTGTGTGTGTGTGTGTCTGTGTGTGTCTGTGTGTGTGTGTGTGTCTGTGTCTGTGTCTGAGTCTCTGTGTGGAAAGCGGGGGAGGTTAGAGAGACATCCAGCTGGGAGAGAGGGGAGGGGTGGGAAGAACTGTGGGGGGAGGGATACAGACAAGAAGGGGGAGAGTGGGTGAGCCACAGTGAGGGAGCAAGACCATGCGCGGCTAGGGAAACAGACCTATAAAAACCTAATAAACCTAAATATCTCACTTTCTGTTAACATGGTTGAAATCAAAATTGCAGCATAGGTTGATATGATTATAATTATTCATCAACTCGCTTAAAAATATTTTAGCTAAAACTGTGTCCACCACAATCATTAATGCGCTTTTAAAAAACACAAACAACACCAAATTCAAAACTTTGTATATGACTGTCACTACAAACACACTAACTAATACTCCATCAAATTTCATCCAAATTAGTCACTGTTTTCTGCCTATAACACCAACTTTTTGATTCTTTTATAAGACACCTAGATTCAAACCTTCGCCATTTCAATATACTTTTGAAATTCAAAAATCTGGTCGCAATTCCTCTCAGGCCACCCCTCAAGATCATTTTAGTGTTTAAATGACATAATTTCGATAAACCGTCTAGGAGAAGTATTTCAAAATACATGATGTGCAAAAATCAGAAAATCTCACATAATTCAAATTCTTCTAAGATTCACTATATAGTTTAAATGTAAAACTTGTTCAGAATAATACAACACACATGTCCACCAAATTTGGTTCATTTCCGTGAATGTATGCGTCAACCACAGTAGACAGCACGCTAGGTGGCGCTATACAGTCCCTGAGCCACACCCTAGGCCAAACCTTTGTCTCTAAGTACAGTTAACAATTCCACATCTAGATGCCAAATTACAAGAGTTTTAGTGCATGTCAAGTTGGTGAAAAAGGGCGAAAAAGTTAAGGGTAAGAGGAATAGAAGTATAATAATAATAATAATAATAATCTGAGCAAAAACAATAGGGCCTTGCACCTACGGTGCAGCCACTTTCAGTGGCCGCACCTCGGTGCTCGGGCCCTAATTACAATGCCTAAATATGGTCCTGTAGCATGTTAAACTGCACCATGTATCATGTCCAAGGTCAGGTATCATCTTTTTGTCATCATTGCATCATGCATGGTAGCACAACAGTGATCAAATCATACAAATCGTGCATTTGGTATTGTCATGTTTTATGCCTGTGGCAATGCATGTAGTGCATGTTTCCTATCACCATCACCATCATCTCACATCAGCACAAGGCACATTAATAATAGAAAATCTCGTTTTTTCCATTTCATTCTCTCTCTATCTACCTATCTCTCTCTACCATGCTGAAATGACAGATTCGGTGGAGATGAAACCTATCCAGTTATGAAATTAAATCAGTCCATTGCTCTGCTGCACAACCTATGGGCTTTGACTACAATTCCAACTATTCCAATGTTGCCTGGGAAGGATTCCTGTTGGACCAATTCAGTGAACACAAGCAATTCAGACAGTAGTCCAACCAATAGTGTTACCTCTATAATATATCATGCCACCTTTAAAGATCACCCTGAACCTAAATAAGAATAAGAGATATACCAGTAGAGAATGTACATCCTCCTCCAACCACATGTCTATGGAATTATTCATGGTCATTCATATTTCAGATAGAAACTCGGGCAGACATACAGTACACTCTTTCTCTGTATGTGTGTGCAAAAGAGCTGCGAGAAAACAAACACCCACAATGTCAACCCTTGCAGAGGGAAGCCCAGTGCCTGGGAGAGCACTCCTCCCCAGCTCTGCCTGCTAATTAGAGACAATGAGGATGCTGGAGCTGCCATCGCCCCATACATCTATTCTGAGGAGACCCTCTGGGTGCTTCATCCAACCACAGCAAAAAAATAACAGTGCTGCGGCGTAATGTATTCATGACTGCTGCTGCCACTGCAGTGTGAGAGTGTGTGTGTGAGTGTGTGTGTGTGTGTGTGTGTGTGTGTGTGTGTGTGTATGTCACTCCCACCGTGGGCACCCCGGCTCCTTCATCAAAGCTTGGTTGTCTGGTGTTTGGAGGTAGTGGTGGAGAGAGAGGGCAGTGTGGATGGGGGAGGGGGGATTCCTATACTATACTCCCTGTCATTTTCCCCACCCAAAGCCATGATGAGGCTGTGCTGTTTCGGATATCTCTCCAGGCAGGCACAGGGTCCTGTGTGATCTGCCTAATCTCCACCAATTCACACACGCCACAATTTATTCCCACGGCTCCACCACCGGGGAAGTTCTGAAGGAACAGTATAGCAATATACCAAGTCTGCCACTCATACTGATGCTCATGTGTCACAATAATTTAATATGACGATTCCAATTCATATCATGCAATAATTATCATTTGCATGTAAAGGCTATTCTTGCCTTTCAACATTCAGTGGACTCAGTGGATAATTATTGAGGCAGAACTGATCCATTTCAGTTTATGTGGCATGTCTCTCCGACACAATGGTGCATATACAGTCTAATAAAATGATAGAGATACCATCTCTCAGTTCACAAGGAAGACACTGGGAGGAGGAGATGAGATGGACAAAGAAAGGAGAGGGGGAGAGAGAGCGAAGGAATCTCTCACTGATTTGGTGCTTGCGAGCAGAAAGAGTCTTGCAGAGATTCATCATTATCCACGCTTTACATGGAAAACACATTTTCTCCATGTGGCGGGCAGTTGCAGCGGGTGGAACACTGTCATGAAGACACAAGCATCAAAATTCCAAATTCCATGACCAAACTAAAGCATTGCTTTGACACACGCCACATACAGGCCACAGCAGAAAGAAGTCATCAGTCACAGAAATATAATTTTCCAGACTTAACATCATTTCCCAGGCAATACAAAATCAATACAGCCCACATATAGGACCACAGGCTTTATTAGTTACGTGCAGGTTTCTTATATATTCATGTTGTTCCCAACTAGCACAGCAGATGGTGATGACTGGACCATGGATGGTATGAGAAGGAACTGATAGAGTAACATCAGAACAAGGGCATTACTGTAACTCATCTAATGGTACCACACCTGTCTATCTAGCATCAAGTGCCAACTGAAATGACACAAACTGATACTAGCATGTGCACTCGTACAGACAGAAAAATACATAATCACATAGGCAGGCTGACTGGCAGAGAGAGAAAGAAGCGAGTGAAAAAGAAAAATAGGGAGAGAGAACATAAAATGTTTTGGTGTTTGTCTGAAGGAGTTTAAAAGCACAAGACATACCACAAATGTCAATATGTGCTAAAAACACAACTGCACAAAGCCGACTTGTATGGAATTAGATTGCTCCTTAATATTTGGCTAAAAGGATGGTTGGACTTTCCTGCGCAAAACAACCATTTAGATCACGTGCGCATCCATAAACCATGGCGCTCAAGTAACGCTGCCTCCAGATGGCATAACTGTTTAAGCACAAACCAATTGTTCACAAACGACATTGTATGGATTGCATTTATATTGTATCTCCCCATCGTTTGTCATGCAAAGGCTACTTATAATAAACCGTAGATCGGTGGCACTTTATCCTCCGAGTTGACAGACGCCCTATTACAGGACCATGGAGAGTTCCACTCGTCCACGCCACTTCATATAGACCTCTCAGATGTGTGGGTGGACGTTGTTTTCCAGAAGTGTTTATTCCAAAAAGGAACATTCTTCCCCAAACAGTAACAGTTGGATATGATATGTCTATCTAAGTGGGGGTTGCTTAAGATAGGATAGCAGAAAGTTTACTGTATGAAAATGAACAACATTTCAAAAGGCGTGTCAAGTTACTGCTCTTAAAGACGAATTGTTGACAGGCAAGATGGTAATGATTTTAAAATAATGCTAAACGCTAAAACATAACACAGCGTAAATCAGATGTTGCCTAAAGAATACAATAAAACGCGATTACGTGTTTGTCGAGAAAACTCACCTTTTTCTAGACTGAGATTTCTGAAAACTTCAAGTTCTGCCATTACAGTATATAACGGGCGCGCATGACTTAAGCCAAAGAATCCCTCTCTGGAATGTGGAGTAAAAAGGGATGGTCTCTAGAAAATCTGAGTCAACGCGTTGCTCCATTTATTTTTGACATAATTTTCAGGAAAAATAACGTCACTTAAAAATGAAAGGTAAAAATGCAGCTCCAAACAAAACAGAACAATAACTAACATTCATCCACTCTATTTCAAATTCCGATACATCCAAACCGGACTAACTGTAAGCCACTCCGTGCAGATGTGTCTTCCCAGGCTTGGTCTGCGCTGACTCTCTCCTCTCCTCTCCTCTTCAGTCACCCTCTCCCAATTCCCTTGTCTGTTAGATTCCCTCACAGACTGTCCGAGATTTCTATACCCATCTGAGACTAAACATTTGTGAGAAACCGTTTTGAGGGGGAGAGGGAGGGGTGTAAAATTGTTGCGGATAAGTCTAGGTTAACGCCACATCATGCATTTTACGGGCGATGTGTAAGGTGTATTTTTAACGGCTTTATTTGAACTATAGGCCCACGCAATGTCCGAGGATATTAACGACGGCATGTAATTTTTGGGGGCATGTAATATCCCGAACGTTCTACAGCGAGCATCAGAGCATCAGAGCAAGAGAGCTCGGGGCATGAGCGCGCCAAAGCCACCATGAGTTTGACTTGTAAATATAGAGGACGAGGAATGGAGCTGCCGCGCGTTCTTAGCCAACACACAAAATAGGTTTTAGTATGCACAACAGGTTTCCACATTTGACAAAACTGTTTGCCAGTGCAAACACCATGAAATCAATCCCACCCAATTTCCCTGCTTCTAATAAACGGGCTCCATCGTTATGGCTGTCTCACAATGAGCCAGACTGCGAGAATCGACACATGAATTAAGTTCAGCTGCTGAGTAGCAAACAAGCAATCATTGTGTTGATATGCACGCTGGGCAAAACTGTTTTATTTAATGTTGCTTTGAACAATCTCACCTGAGTTCGAAATAGGATAATAAAAAGACCCACTAAGGCAGCCAAAACGTTTGATAGGCTGAGTGGATACTGACAATGCCTAAAAACAGCATTCACGTCACCTGAGTGAAACAGTCCAATGTAAATTCTTCATTCTCAATCATCAAATAGCCTAAATGTTTTGAGTGAAATCATGGATTGAAACCTTAACACCAAATGCACTAAATGGCTTAGAGTATTATAGGCCTAAAACACACAACAAAGCAGACGTTATTCTTATCCGGATATTATTCTTAAAGACACTTGTAGGACTGTGAACTTTTTTCACGAAGGCCTTCTACTTAACAAGCCTATTGTGTTTTCACACATGCCACTGGACCTCTTTGGGAAGAAGCCAGGTAGATTTGGCCTAAACCCACTTCTAACACACCTGAACAATGTGGCAAGGAAATCTGTATATATCTGAGAGATTTGGCATTTTTCATGTCATCCCATGGAAACTGTGAACAAAGCAGATGTCATTGGGCACATTGATTATGTAATGAGCTGGAAAATTGCAGCAATGTATGGCCCAGAGGAGTTAGCCAGATCATGGGTCATTACACCTCAATGCCCCTGAAGACAATAACATCCCCAGCTGTGGCGTATGGGAATGAATGATCAGCTCTACAGACCAACCATACAGCTCTCCTTGCAACAATCAGGAAGCCAGATTCCTCCCATATCTTATTCGGTGTGCTCTTTTGTTTGAGTGCTTCACCGGCTCCCACAGAGTCTCCATCATGACCTCCCCTCGGCCCTCTCTCTGTCCAGCACATATAGCAGCTGGAGTGCATTGAGCACTGTGATTTAACTAAATGACTCGGCTGAGCTAATTTAAAAGGGAGGTAAAGGCACTTTTGTACTATAATGCAGCTTGCAATGAGGGAAATTATATATCCAAAATCCAGACTGGACTGAGTGATCCGTCGTGATCTTTATATCCCAAAATAATAAATAATGGCCCATTGTTTCATCATTACAGTGGACCGCACAGCCTCATTCCCAATGGAATGCAAGGCTGAACAGGGGCTAGGGGGGCTGGCTACTATGCAGGCTCTTAATCTGATGGCTCCATCATCCTGCTGTGTCTCCCCTATAGTGCAAATCCAGTTTACAGCGCTGCCTCTGAGTGATTCCTCTGTTGTTCCCCCCTGACTCAGATTAGAGCGCAGTCTCAGTGAAGTGGAGTGAGACGCGTATCCATCAAGTGCTCAGTGACTTTAAAGGAAATAAAGCCTGGAGATATATGAGAGAGAGTCTTCCCCGACATCCCCGCAGACACTCTCCACACATAAATCACAAAAATAACATTTTCTTCTGCATGAAGGGTGTGTGTGTGTGTGTGAGAGAGAGAGAGTGTGTGTGTGTATGTGTGTGTGTGTGTGTGTGTGTGTGTGTGTACGTGTGTGTGTGTGTGTGTGTGTACGAGTGTGTGTGTGTGTGTGTGTGTGTGTGTGTGTGTGTGTGTGTGTGTGTGTGTGTGTGTGTGTGTGTGTGTGTGCGTGTGTGTCTATGCAAGAGTGTGGTGTCCCTAATGCATTTATTAGATTAAGCGGTTCATGGGTTCCTGAAGAAAGGTCAGATCAAACAAGTACTTTTTGATGACTTGACCACAATTTAGGGTGAAAGGTGAGGCAATCAATACTTCTTTTTGAATTGGAGAAGCAAAAAAGGATCCCAGATGACTTCACATTCCTTCTGTCTCTTTCTCTCCCTCTTTCTCTTTCTTTCTCTCTCTGTGTGTGTGTGTGTGTGTGTGTGTGTGTGTGTGTGTGTGTGTGTGTGTCCGTGTGTGTGTGTTTGTGTGTATTCTCTAAGGTTCCCTACACTCACACAAAGTACAATCTCCATACACTGCCAGTTTTAATTTAGACACCACACCTCTGACAGATTAGCTCTGTCCCTATTTTCCACGCCTGTAATCGTCGAAATTTCTTTCCTCCCGGTGGAACCAAAGTGTCAGCGGCTCTGTCAGCCACGATCAGGGGGAAGAGGGGGCTTCGGGGGGAGCGGAGCGGGGTGCAGGGGACACTGAGAAGAACAAGGAGAACACGTCAGGTCCCCCATGTTTGATCGGCACGCTTCCATCTGTCTCTCTAACCACGGAGAGGGCGGTCCATCACCGGCCGATCTCTCCCAGTGATTGAGCGGTGGAGGTGTGTGGGGCTAAACAACGGCTCCACTCAGCAGCAGAGTCAGGCGGTGTCAAGCAGTGAGAGCACGCCAGAGCATCACACAAACTATCAGGCAAGCATACCCACAAGCCACCCACGGACTAGCTGCAGTCACGCATCTCCCCCACACACAAAACTCCACCAGAAGCCGCAGAAGATCATTTCATGCAATGTTGTCTTCTGAATTTTCAGCGGATTAAATCTATCTAACAATCTAACTGATTAATACATCTTGATCATGCTTCATATATGAAGATAGCATCCTTTGTTTGTTTGGTTTGAGATCCAAGAGCGAGAGCTCCATCACAGCTGGTAGCTAGCAGTCATCAGAGACCGCCTAAAGGCAGAAATATAGATAAAGAGGTTTTAATATTCTTTGTGAATTATTTATTTATATTATTTCATCGTGTTTAATCCAGTGGGCATCACAGAGCATGGCCACTAGCTGCAAGCATTTGTATTAAAAAAAAAAATCTCACATCACCGTATATTAACTACTGTTTCATCTTGATGACCATCTGTGGGCTTTTCAAAATTGCATTTCAATTTTAAAACTGTAGCAGGAATACACAACTGTCACGCTAGCTATCGGGAGATATCACAACAAACAATCACAATAAGATTCCCAGGAGAGCTGCCTCCTCACCTGCCCCATTATTATCATTTGACTGAATGAAATTACACAGTTGCTTTAATGATGGAGATTTGCAACTATCCACTTGGGAGTTCTGCTCTGATATGACGTTATGCATCGTAAGAGGGGAGAGGATGATATCGCCCCCTGCTGGTTCTTTGTTAACTCAGGCATGGGCATATACAGCATTTAAGTAAAATGGCATAAACCTCATTGCAGTCAAAATGCATTACCTTTATCACATGCATTAGTATAAATACCAATATCTTTAAGGTATTATAATAAATTTTTCCTGAGTTGCAAATTCAATTCTGTGTTGGAAAAGTACTTGCATTAGGCAGAAAATATGTCCTCAAATCCTCAAAATCAATTCAAAGCAAAGAGTTGATTTAAGATATGTCTAACCTCAGCTCAGAAGGACATCTTTAGCTTCATCAATTGTTCTTGTGAAGTCATGCAGCGTCTTTGTCTACAGTACTCACCTTATCAGGTCAATTCAGACAGGAAAACGTCACCTGACATAAATCTACCTACTTCAGTCTATGGCATTTTGACAAGTACAAGTAAAGGCACATGATGACAGAGCTGAGTACCCACCATGGAAGATGCTGTTGTCGGCGAGGAAGTGTCTGCAATACCGGGGACTACCCTGGCTCTCAGTCCCCCAGGAGCTCATTATGGCAGCCTGCTAAAGTGAGGGATCAAGGGAGGGTGTGATGTCTGTGAAGGACATGGAGGAGAGAGAGAAAGAAAGTGATCAGTTATATCTCCAGGACATTGAATTCACATTCAATCATTTAAAGACTCAAGCAGTATAGAAATGGCATCACACAATCACTGTCGCACCAAGCACTGTCAACCGAGCCACAACAAGCATCTGTAATTCTGCTCTGAAGCTTGTCTCCCAGCACCAAGCCAATGGAACATTAACTCACAGCCACCCACTAGTGCAGCAAGGGCTACAGTGCAGACAGACACACACGATCCTGACAGGACACCTGAGAAGCTAGCCTCTGATGGGGGGCCCAGTAGACCATGTGATCCCTTTAGCTATCCAACACTGATCTCAGCCTCAGGGCTACGAGGAAGGAAAACCCAGCACCGCTGACCTGTGCTACCATGTCAGATGTCCCACAGCCTTTAGGAGACTACAAAAACCCAAGCCATCCCTTCGCCGGTCCCAGGGCTCTCCATGAAAGCTCAAATATAAGGAAGCCAAAGACTGCAATGCCATGATCTGTGACTGTCTTGCCTCATACTGAGCTGGTATTAGTAACAGCAGATCGAAATGAGTTCAACAAAACCATTCCATTTGTCAGTCTGAAATGCAGAGCGCTGAACGAGACTGTTGTGTAAGCCAACTAATGCATCATTGATTGTGATGACAAGATTCTAATCGATAGCAAATCTTAAAAGCTCATCGGTGCAGCATGAGTCATGATATGGTGTGCGAGAAGAGCCTAACGGAGAGAGAATGGACTCTATGAGGGGCAGGACACAGAAAGCCTAGCTGTGTCACAGCCATCTGAACCTCAGATAAATGGCTTAAAAACAGCTTAAATATGAATCAGACGTAATATGTCATCACATATCCTAGTGAGCAAACATTAAAGGATTTTCGTTAATGCTCAGCTCAGTAACATATACTACAGCAATGTCCACCACAAACCCCTGGCATGATGCCAAATGCACATCCTGCATTAAACTGTATAATGGCACTGTAATTCACAATCAGTCTGAAAGCACCTAAGGGTATTTTAGCAGCGCAGATGAAAGCCCGATGTAACATTGTGTGACATTCCCTCTGAATGATAATAACAGGGCCAAAATGTCAAAAATGCTACATCCCTTCATGTTTTTCCATCATGGATGTGGGAGTTATTGCTGCTGATTGCTGACAAGCTGCATTTTCTCTTATGATTTGTAATCATGAATAATTATAGGTTGGCATAATTGTTGAAGCACTGTGACCTTTTTAAACAATTTACAAATAACGGACTATCATTCATAATTCATGTGTATAGTTTTGATTGGTTGATTAATTCAAATCATCATAACAGTGTGTGTAACATAACCGAGGCGCAGAGAGGTGACACTGTGGATGTTTGATGAAAAATACAAATGTGCTTTGTTTTGTTTACTATTTAAAAGCTGAACTTCTAGAGCAGTGAATGAGTGAAATAGGCAGACCCTGTCTCACACCCCTCAAAGGCAATGAATAAAGTTAAAGTGCATGACTTCAATGGGTGACATTCCATCCTCTGTGACTGTGAGCCTGACCCCATCACCTCCCACTGGACATTTCCCCTCAGGTGGGCTGAAACCAGACACTAAGGCCTGACGCCGGGCAGTCTCCTGCTCTTCCGGAACTCTCCCTGACAGTTGCTCTATAGATCACCCAGAGAGAGAGAGAGACAAGCAACAGGTGCTGCCGTGAGGGAGCTGACATTCACGGGGAAGTGAGAGTGAAATGTAGGAAAAGAGAGCCAGAGGCAGGAGGTGAATACAAACAAAGAGGTTAACAGGCAATAAGAAGCCAGTAAGATGGACAAAGGTGAGAAGACAAGGACAGATATAATAGACATGTGAAGAAGATGGTTGGCTATGTTGCGAGGGAAGGTTAGGTTCACTGTGGGAGGCAACACTCTGCAGCAAAAGAATGAGTAGAGTAGATGAAGTAAGAAAAGCACACAGACTGAGGAATAACCGATTCCAGATTAAGCAGAACCACAGAACAGCTGGCAGAGAGGCTCCCTTACAACATTTTTATTCTGTGCAAGGATCATTTAAGTTTAAAGGCTTATAGGCTTAATAAACTTCTTTGGAGGCGACAGACATGCTAAAAATACTCCATAAGGCCTATAAATGAGGAGACACCTCAAACCCAAGATCTAATAAAAGAAACAATAAATGTTATTTTTTAAATCAAGCCATGTGTCATGTGAGTTCAATGTAAAACAGTGAGTCCGAGGAAAGCCTAATAGACCTGAAGGAGAACCTTTCCACTCTACAGGAGACAGACCTCGTGAGATCACACATTCATCTAACAGGGGAGAAAGGGAATGAGAGTTATTACAGGGGCCATTACACTGTAACAGCATGGTAATGTGAGAATTTCATTTGACATTGATGTACCGCTCACCACCAGATTAGAGCTGTTCTTGTCTGGGGAGAAAATTGGATGTTCTTGCACACTCCGTTGGAGCTTGCCTGAAGATAAGAGACTGTTCAACGTGTGTGTGAGGAGAGGTGAGGAGGAATCGTGTGAGACTGCTAAGGCTGCGCCAGACATCAGCCAAACATGCTGTAAAAGACTTACTGTAAACATGAGATGGGATATGTGTTGGGAAATGTGTTGTGAGTGTTTGACCTGAGTTGTGATGCAGTTCAGAATTTTGCTGGGTGACTTGGCTTGCGTTGCACTGCACTGACAAGGGGAACATAAATAGATAATGGAACAAGTTTCATTTTGAGGCGAATTATTCCTTTAAATACAGCCAGTGAAGGGTGAGGTAAGCATGGGTTTCTCTCACTCAAGGGAAATGGTCTGGTCTGGTGCCAAAAAGTGCACCATGAAATTTAAAACATACAATACCACCATAAGTCATTACTCCATCCCTGTCTCCTTCACTCACCAAAAACACACACTCACACATATACACGCACGCACACACATGCACACACACACACACACACACACACACACACACATACACACACAAACACACACACACACACACACACACACACACACACACACACACACACACACACACACACACACACACACACACACACACACACACACACACACACACACACACACACACACACACACACACACACACACACACACACACACACACAGGACTGGACACAGCTGGCTGCCACACTAACTGCATCACATCACCAGCAATAGGATTTGCGGATATAATTCAATAAGTCAAAGGTGATCGATTGCATTTTTTTCAACCTCAAATCCTCACCCTCCAAATGAAATTGGTCTGGTGAACCAACACAAAGAGAGCATCTACCTCACACCAGCACAGCGCAACAGCATCATTTCAATCATTTCCCACAAATGGATCTGTTTGTGGAACTGACCCAGGTGCTTGACATATCTAAGGTTTCGGAAACAGTTAACACCAAACTGTGACACAGTAAACACCTAACTGCAATGTGTTTGTGCTGAAATAGGTGTTATGATCACAAGAGATGTAATGGGGATGCCCCCCTCGTCCCCCCCACACACACTCATCCAGTCACAGAAGCTAATAAAATCATGGCTCTCACACCAGATAATCTCTCACTTTCAGATAGATGGCTCTCATGACCTTGGGGCCACAATACAGACACCCAGACAAATGCAAAAAGACACTCACTCGCCCATCACACAGCAGCTGCTGTCAGATATCCAAAACCATCACTGCTTCCCAGTCCCTGCTGTAGGTCTGGGAATACTCATGAGATTATCTTTAAAAGCCACGAAATAACACTTTCATGTGGAATGGGGAAAACAACATTCTTGGTTGCAGACAGTGCAGGTGGAGAAAACAGGTTTCCTGATGGTGGTTTGTTTCTAAGTGACAGGAGCAGGGAAACCCCCTGTAACACTGTAACTTTGTAAAGACTGTTTCCATGTACTCTGAAAGCAGTAGGACAATAGAAAGGTGGGTGCACGTTACCAAATCTGTTTGGTCAAGTCATTCTAAACAATGAACAGTGACTGTCACTGGTCCCCACTGGTCACTGGAACCATACTTACGAACTTGTAACAAGGATGATATTATTGAACCCATATTGTACTCAATTCAATGGGTAAAATGGCAACAGACCATGTTCCTATACTAAGCCAAAATGTAAAATGTAATATGAATTACTCACTGAATAATACAGCAGTCAATGAAGGGTTGAACATCACATTATAATTTTATAGCTGACTCATAATAAAGTGTGGTCTGTTGTTGATTCTATCTGCAGACATTACAACTAGGGGATAGTATGGGCATCATGGTCCACTTCTTTTACTGTGGTCCACTTCATGAACAGAACAACTTATCTGACATGTTTTAGGACACCATACACACACTTTAACACAGATTTGATAAAACTCTTAGTACTGGGTAGAATGTTCTGCATCATAATATCAGATAGATACATTATTGTCATGGTACACTTGATTCTGTCTCTTATAGACATTTGAACGACTCTATAGTATGGTTCTACTATACTGTACTACCATAAACTTCTATGGGACAAAGATTCATCACAAGCTCTGACTCATTTTTCTCTTTTTTCCAAGTCCCACCGAACCTCCTCAGAGTCTGCTCTGTGCTCTGACCACAAAGGGTTCAATTCAGCACGCCCCAGAACATCCATTCCTCTGTCCCAAAGAGGATGGGGGGTTAAATAATTCATTGCTGCCCCCACTGTAACAATGAGGCATGTTTCCAACCCTACCTGAGCAGTCCAGCAAGCTGATACACTAACACGGGCAGGACTTTAAAAACACTGGACTCATTTTACCTGTTCATGTTCCATATACGCATGGAGTGGGTATCACCATGACATGGATGAGATTGTTTCACATTCCTGTAAAGGTGGGGCCATTCCCTCAGTGGCAAAGCAAGTGCTTGTTTGTTAGAAAGCCATCAGCCATGAGATTTATTCTCTTTCCCTGCCTCTCACTCTTAGGCAGCCAGATAGGTGTTGGTAATTCTCATAGATCCAAAGGGTGGCATTTGACAGTATAACACTCTTCTTAAGTGATGGGAGAATACTTAAGCTGAACAATTTCCTTGCCAAATCTCCTTCTACCATGTCTTTAGTGGATAAACAGCTTAAATAATCAACTTAAGAGAGCTTGATCTTATTAACTTCAACAGCTGTCCTGGATCGTTTTACTTTGTGGCTCCTTGAGTGAGTCAAATGCTG
Organism: Sardina pilchardus; assembly: GCF_963854185.1. Taxonomy (NCBI): domain Eukaryota; kingdom Metazoa; phylum Chordata; class Actinopteri; order Clupeiformes; family Clupeidae; genus Sardina; species Sardina pilchardus. Next base: position 5,687,663 of record NC_085006.1, read on the forward strand.
TCATGAAAAGGGAAAGTAGATGAAAGTGCCACAACATTGCTTTGTCCATGTTTATCTTCTGAACAAGGACAGCTTTAGGCTGATGTTACTATGTTACACTATGACTATGCCTATAGCCTACATGAAAAACTATTTTATGTTTAGAGAGAACAACAGATATAGGCTTTTGATTTACCCATATCATTAAAATCCTACTATGAGACAAAAAGTTCACTTGCCGTGATTAGTGAGTAAGGCCTCACAGCATTGGGTGGACCACCTCGTGTCTTTGTCTGAGAACTGCCATCAACCACGATATCCCCACCCACTCTTAAATCTCAGAGGATGCATTCTGCAGTGGGAGGTACCTGTCCTTTTCTTTATTCGATTGCCACAGGCTGTGTTTGATTTTTGTTATGCCAAAAACTGTGAACTGCATCTTTTAAATTATCACCCAACTTCTGAGACTATGAAATAGCCTTGAAGAGAATACCACAACAAAAGTTCACAGATGTTCTGATAACAACCGTGATTCACCCCTTTTTCTAAAGCAATGTTTGTGTGTCTGCCTTAATTCAGTTAACATCATGATGCACTTAGAAATGCTATTTGGAGAATAAGCTTTTGACAGGCCATTAAAAGTTAGACCTAGCCTGTCTAATTACAAAGGCTGCATGAATGGCTCGTGCTTGAATTGGCAAAATAATGGAACAGGGCAATGCTCTCACATTGGGTCATAGACTAGGTGCCCCGTTGTATTTGTTTTCCTTAGAATTTGTCGTTTAATGTTGTGTTAACTTTCCCTATTGTAGGCTAGATTACTCCTGTCCTATCATTTTACCAAATGTAGACGTGTTCACACATTCATATAGCCTTCCTTTATGAGAACTCCTATTTTGCGCTGAAGCACCTGCTTGTTAACAAATAGCGTTAATCACTTACTTCAGATTTGTCTTTATTCCTCTTGGACAAGATGGCATAAGTAATTCTCCTCGACAGAAAAGCATTCCTCTCAGGTGCACCCAGCGAAAAACGCATTCAATACTTTAGCCGAGTTACGAAGTTCATACAGTGTTTACCGTTCAACTGTCCCACACACAAGCTTTGGGTAAGACGGTGCCGCCACAATGTCATACCTCCCATTCAAACGATACGGCTGGTGGGTGACTGACTTGAGGAGAGGCCTACGGGAACAACCGGAGTGGACTCATGGAGCGGAACCAACGACTCAAAACACATCATACAGTAATTTAATGCATCCTGTCTTTTAAAGTTGTATGTGACATGCTAAGAATATGTGAAAATATATAGTATAATATTGTATACACAACCACTATAAAATCTATTGAGGCTATTAGTTTTTATGTAGTGACATGACTAATATTTTATATATGAGATGACTAACACTGTAATAAACAGTGTTGTTGCTAGAGAACTACAGGACAGGTGAATTTGATCCGGATATTTTCTTGTTGACATTATCTCAAACAGTCCATGCAAAATGGACTCTTTTCTCCTTCTTTTCTCACCCTCCCTCGTTCTACCCAGGGAGTGCTGTGCCAGCTCAAAGTCTTTCAGGGCCTGCAATCAGCTCTCCATTACCCCTTCAGTTCAAACTGCACAGCCAATGGGAAGTCTGGAGTCACCGCTTGTTACATTTGCACAACAAAGATTGAGGGGGTGAGCTGCAAGCTGCTGTCCCCTCCCTAACCACCCCAATTTTAGCCCTAGTGGCTCCCCAACATGCTGCTTTCACTACTAACACAGCACGCAGGACGTTGAGTGTGTGAATGTGTGTGTGTGTGTGTGTGTGTGTGTGTGTGTGTGTGTGTGTGTGTAGGGGGATTTTGCCTTTAGTCTCAACTGTACTTAAATAGTCTACACTTGTGCATTTTCGATTCTTTGGACTGAAAGTTTTAAACGTCAAGACACGTTGCTCCGATACAGTCACCCTTTCCCCTCAGTTTGGGGCCACTAAGAGCTCATCACCTTTTGACACTCTTTGTCTTTCAGATTTGCTGCATCCATGGCAACAGTACTTTTGCTTTGTCTGGGTGGGGTAATCAGGCAGACCCCCATGGATTTGCTGCTAAGCACAATGCCCAACCTGCTCATCCTAAGCACAAGAAGCAGGGGGACTGAGCTGGAAATGGAGAGGAAAGTGAATGGAAAAAAGCAGATTATACTGATCCATGTGGTCCTAACGCTAAATAACAACCGATTCATCTGTTTAGCAACGCAAACATGTGACACAGAAAACACAAATACTGTCTGAGTAAAGCAAAGCTAGGCAAGTGTAATACTATACAATGTTAATCTCAGGAAAAATCATGCCCCTTTAAGTTTAAATTTGAGTATTCAAGCTTTATTTACATTATTTTTACATGTGCAATACAATGTTGCAAATGTGTACAATGAAGTATCTTACGTGAAAATGAAAATATACATAATTTTACCAAAAGTTAGTTAGTCACATTGTAACAGCTGTATCCATGTGTGTTTGTCTGGGGTAAGAAAGGGTGTTAATATACGGAGTGCGAGCTGATCAATCAAACAGCAAAAATAATCCAGCAACGTAAACGTAATTCACTGATGATTATTAATGTGTGGACTGCTCACTGTTCTTTGGTCCTGGAGGTAAGTGAGAGAAGCCTTTTCACGCCTTTGACCACAATGTTCTCCCTGAGGGCCACAGAGACTCTCTCTCTGAAGCTGTCCTCCCTCCACAGCCCTTGGCCTTTTCTCTCAGCCTGGAGCTCTGCCTTCAGTAGTCTCTTGTGGAGTCTCCAGTACACCCGTGAGTGGTGGTCCAAGCCCAGGATCGGTGTGGACCTGGCCAGGCCCTGTCGCAAGATCTGCTCATTTAGACTAGTCCCCAAAAGAAAGCCCTGAGGGACACAGGAGGAAGGGCACAGGTCATACTCGAAGAGCGGGCTATACGGTCATTGTGTAAACAGACAACATGTTAGCATAACTGATATGGCAATGCTTTCAATAAAGAACATGGACAAAACAGTTGACCATTTGTAAATCAGATCTTTATCCCTATTAAGAATTAAGAAGATATTAAGAAGCAGTTAAAGTTTGCTAGTTACACATGCATGTCAGTGATGAGCCGTGATTTTAAAGATTTCCCCTCACCCGGCCTCTTGAGACCAAGCAGTCCAGGCTGTCGCCCTCTTGCCTAATTAGCTTCAGCCACACAGTCTCCGCAGGTCTCAGCTGTTGTCTCAGCCAGTCCCAGCCCTCCGGGGTCAACTCCACTCCGGCCAGACGAACCTGTAGAGGAGCCCCAACCTGATCTGCACAACCATAGGAATTGAGCTTTACAACAAGTTCCATTAAACAATTGAAAGCGTTACAAGGTCTTGATGAGAAAAGTTCTTCAAAGCAGGCTAAATTAAATAAGGGTGCATTTTCCCAAATTACACAGCTCAATTCAAGCGAAGTTCAAAAGCACACATTTTACAACAGTTCAGTTTTAGGTTTTGGTTAATCTTTAATTCAGCAGGTCAGGGTGCAAGTCTGTTGTAACTGGATGAGTATGGTCAATGAGAACACTGAGAGAAAAACAATCATAATGGTCTAAGTATGACATAAACCCAACTGCTCAATTTTGAGTCAAAGGAGGTCAAATAAGGATAAAAACAAGGATAACAATCTAACTACCAGTAGCTTGCATGCATTAAAAACACTGTTTACTAAGCAGACACTCACATTCAGCCAGCATACATCAAGATAGAGGGTATTAGAGGCTTCATCTAATTAGTGACAGCTGTCTGGGTGTAGGCCTATTGCGTTGTCTAGCTAACAGCTGTTGTGTGAATGTGCAGAGTGCAGACAATAAATACGATTTTGTGTTCTGCTGGAGGTAACCATGTTTGAGTGCACTCACATTTCATCAGCAGGGGGGAAAGGACAGGGACATAAATTGGGATGTGCTCCACTTCCAGTCCCTTGTCAGTAATGCTGCATACTCTACCTCGAAGAGCAACGTTCTGCTCAATGAACCTTGAGGGAATTTCTGAAGCAGCATTGAACTTTGTGAGCTGCAAACAAAGGCATCCAAACAAGTCTATGAGGAATAGCTTAACTGACACAACAGATTGGTCTAGTGATTTCAAAGAGGTCTCTCCAAAAAACATATATAAACAGCCAGTCTCAACCTAACATTACTTCTGGGGGACTCTGAAGGACAATTACAAACCCCTATATTTTCATTGAGTAGTTTCACAATAATGTTGGTTGATGCCAATTCTAATAGGCTATTATAGCAGAAAAGACTGTGGGTGCCATGCATGTAGGCTATGGGCGTGCATTCACAGGCTTCACAAAAGCTACAGGTTTCACAGACTGGCTAATGCAAACTCTTAAAACCATCTTTACCAATTTGATGCTCCTTCCTAAAATGACAATGCCCACGATAGCTAATCCAGTGCTCAGATTCTGCAGGAAACAAACAGCATTTCACAGTTAATGTAGCCTACACACTATGATGTGGTGCAGTTTCGTAGCTGCATTGAGTATAGCCGTGACCAGTTTCTTATGCGATCATTTCCTTCATACCCTCACAATGGTCAAGTTATCGTCAGCAATCTTCGATACAATCGCTATAATGTTAAGGTTAGTCTTTGCTTTATCATTTGGTAAATTCAGATTGTCAGATCGCTCTTCCGGCATGTTGTTTATTTATCACTGGACTACAACTGCGATCACTCTACGTAGTACGGCACGTCTAATGAGCCATACCTTTTGAAAACGCGCGGACGCTCACGAAGACAAAACACTACAGTAGCACAGTAATGTATTGCAGCACATATATTATATACATCAGTTCTTTTGCATTACACTTTTAAAAAATGCTGGTATAAAAATCTTCCGCATTGTTTTGCAGGACAATGCCACATAACATAGTCGTCTCTTCTGACTGATTTTCCAGATGCTCATGGAAGAGTGGATTACATGGATATTGACCAGACATGCATGGTGTATAGGCTGAAATAAAAAACATTACAAATGTCAAAAACACAAACATATAAAGTAGATGTAGGCCCATTTTAGTGTGTTTAAGGCATGAAATTATGAGATGACTGAAATTCATCTGGTTACTTACTATAAACGGCTCACAGATATGCATAATGCACATGCCCTGATTATTATCAGTGACCCAATAAACCACCGGGTATTCTACAAATAAAATCATCACTGACTATGGAAAGATTAGAAGTGATATAAAGTCAAAATACCAGTGGAAGGAATGACCATTTCTAAAACAAACACAACGTCTTGAAATTACAGACTACTAAAATTACAGTTTGTGGCTATTAGGCCTACTTATGATGACATATTTGGTAAATCACATACATTTGTGATTTAGCTGACAACAGCAGGTCAAGTGTTTCTGATTCAGTTTGGATTCGCTTGAAATACACTGGCATGTATAAGCTTTGGGAATCGCTTTAAAGAAAATATTCAAGAAAGATTAATTGATGTACATTGAGGTCTAGGCTATAATTCTCTGCAAACATGTCTTTGTGAGAGTGAAAATGTATAAATATGTCAACAGTAGTATTTTAAAAAGCCAGAAAACAAATAGAAAAGAAAGCCAAAGGCCCAATCACAAAAACAAAGTAACTTGTACCTATAACTGATTCCCTTTTTGCTGGTCTTAAGGATATACTATAAAACAGATGTTTCTTTGACAGCCTGAGTGTATTGTGCATGTGAGCACTTTCAGTATTCAAATAGCCTTGTGAGATTAGTACACCATTTAGCAGATGATTTTATAAGCACCTAAACGATGCTCTGCATGACCACACTGTATCATTACTCCAGCACAAAACTATCAGTTGTTCTGTTGATTACACGTGTTGCAATGTAATACAATGTGTTTGTGGGGAAACCAATGTGCAGCAACTGTAGTTTACTGCACAAATTTATTCTGCTTTTTTTTCTCTGTATGATAATGGCATCAGGAAACATTGAAAATTAGGTTAGCTGTTCTGAACCTAAACAAATCCATGCTGTATAACTACGGATGACTGTTGTGTGTGGTAATCCCACAGAAATTTCATGAACCTCAAAATAAAAAAAGGCACATACAATGAAGTGACAAAATTCAGAAAATGTCACTGGTGGAGCAGATCTCTATTTATATATCTTCATATATCTCTGTCATATATCTTTGAAAAGGTCTTCAAGTTATGTCTTGAGAAGGAGTCATAACCTGGATTCGACACTGGAGCTTTTCTTCTTATGGTCCAAATTTCAACAGTAGTCAGATGTATGCATTGGATGAATCAAAATAAACCAAAAAGGCATTATGAGGTCTCCGAGGAGCGTGATAATAGTGTGTCCCTTAAGAGTATGGGGATAATGTTGGGTGTTGCTGTGGTTTTTCATTTGGATGATTTACATTCCCAAGCCTGTGGACTTTCGTCTTGTAACCGTCTCAGCCTCTTGCCCAATAACAACCACCAGGTGAGGCCGATCACAACACACACGACTGACTCCACATAGTATCCGTCTAGCACAGTCACACATGTCCCACCCTCCTTCACACAAAGCTAGAGAGAAAGAGAAAGAGACAGAGAGAGAATAAGGCAATGTACATCAACCAATTTTAGCCAATTAACACTGTCGTGAGAATATACTCAGAAAATCATCAGTCTACCATGGCTTCAAGCCTCATCAGACACAATAATCTTCAATTACATAGGCCTTATTTATTCTTGTTATATTATTGTTATTCATTTTCTTTATTAAGTCATAATCTTATAACTCTACCACAAATAGTTAAATAAATAACAGATGACCCATCACTGGGTGTTGCACTCACCCCTGCCTCCTCTGGAGAGCCACAGGTCTGGCTGGCTGCTCCCTGGCACTCCTTTGAGGTCAGCGGGTCCACCAGCCACAGGGCCAAGGTGGAGGGCCAGTTACCCCCCAGATTAGTCACAGTATTCAGCAAGGTCATGTAAGTGCCTCCAATTACTGGATCACTGACCTTGGCATGGAAGGCCATGGTAGCCACATACATGCTGTACAGTGCCACCTGTTGGAAAAGGTAGAAACAGATGACCATATAAGGGTTTTCATAAGTATTACTCAGGATGACCGTGCAAAAAGCAACCCACTCATTAAGCTCGCCAACACACATTTATTTTACCTATATCCGCCCATGCCATATTTTCACCGTTAATGTCTATGTGTCACTGGATATTCATTTCTATTCAAACCAAAACGGCAGATTTCTAAAGAAATGCAACCACCCACCCCATGAGGGTGTCTAAATTATCTCTGCACCAAAAATGACATTGTACAGTGACTCGAAGAGCTGTAAAACAGTGCTGTAAGGCTGCAAAACTGACTGGAGCTCCAGTAGAATTTAGATTTTGCAATGAGAACCCTCGATCTAACTATTAATGTGCCGAGTGAGTGGGCAGAAATAGGGTACCCACCAGCCCAGTACCAAACTCTGTAAAGAAATTGGAAACAAATTGGATATTTTAGGCCGTATAAGCTCCCATTAAGAACCAAACCAGATTTTGTTCAAATCTACACACTTATGGCTACTGGAAATGGTAAAGCCCATCAATCAAATATTATTTTGAAGTAGTAAAAAACATCTTTTCCCCCTAATTTTCGAACGAAAGGGGTACTTTAAAATAATGTAAATAATAATGTTGAAACTGGAAAACACTGTGGCCACACTCATAAGGATGGCAAAGTACATGGAGAGTTTACCTGATGAAGAGCATAGCTTAGCAACACCACAGCGTAGTAGTAAACAGGATATCCCTCCTCCTGTTTCACACTCGGGGTCCACCATACAAGGAGCGCATACTCTAAACCAATCAGCAACCTAAGACAAATGCAACAGTAACTCTTAAAACATGCACCTTGCATTCTGTCATCAATCTCTGGCCTAAGAACATTAACCTTTTTGAAATCCAAAACATGGACGGACAGGAATTGTCTGTATTCTTGCAAGTCCAAACATTCCAAGCGAAGCTGTGAGAGTACCTGAATGGGAAGGCCTTGTAGAAGATGTCGAGAGGCCTGGGACCAGCTGTGTACTTGCTGATGATGAGGGGCAACATAATTTGCAGGGGCACCATTGGTACCGCCAGCAGGGCCAGCTGAGCTTTGGGAACGCCTGCTTCCACCAGCTTCAGCCCTGTCACTGCGTCTGCTGCTGAAAAGCCAATCTGGAACACGCAAGTCAATGATGCACGCACACGTGCGCACACACACACATGCGCGCGCACACACACACACACACACACACACACACACACACACACACACACACACACACACACACACACACACACACACACACACACACACACACACACACACACACACACACACACACACACACACAGATAAGCAAACTTTACAGGCTAAACATGTATTAAACATGAATTTACAAAATGGCTTGATCAAGTATTAGCTACAGAATGGTTGTATTATAGCTGGATGTGTGAATTAGAGCAGTTTTTAAGCTTCACCTTGGCAGTCAATAGTAGACCACAGAAGGTGAACACCGTGGGCATCTTCACAATTGAGAACAGCTGTTTGTATGTTTCAATGACACCCTGTATTTCCTCCCTTGGTTTTTGTTTTTTCTTATGGACCTTTGGTTCACTCTCCTTCTTTAGGATGGCAACAAGCGTGGTTGACACAAGAAACACAATCCCCCAGAAAAACAGGAAGTCTGTAAACAGATACAAAGAAAGGACAAGTTACAACAGTGCTATCATACCCACCGCATTGCGTTACTGTAGCCTGCATGCAATGTCAATGGAGATTAGCCACACCTAATTTTTCTACATAAATAATACAAACTATGATAAACCAGAGAACATCATCAACAACAAAGATGCTAACTGGCACATTCTCACAATCTGAAACACTGATAATAAGAGGGAATCCAGCCAGTAGCAACTGTGGTAAATCTTTTGACTTTCAACTTTTCAACTAGCACTTTGTTTGACATGCTCACCTGAGAGAGTTACGATGCCCTTCTCCTGAGGTTCATACCTCAGGTACTTGTTGCAGAAGTCAGCCGACTCCAGGGCCAGGAAGAGCACATTACCCAGGAAGTAGCCCGCAGTTTGGCCGACTGAGTTGCAGGTGGACGCATAGCCCACATTTTCCCGTGACAGCATAGTTAGTGCCCAGCCATCCACTGCTATGTCCTGGGTGGCAGCTAAGAATGCCAGCATGAAGAACACTGCGGTGAGCGTGATCACATCAGGTCCTTTGTGCTCATCACTCTCAAGCAAGGAGTCCACAGTGACAGACAGACACAGCATAAAGATGCCCAGCAGATACTGTGTGGGAACCATCCATGACTTCCTGCGTCCAAAACTCGGGAGGTAAATAGCATCAACCAGTGGAGCCCATAGCAGCTTAAGACTAAAGGGCCAGAAGACAAAGCTGAAATAAGCTTGATCCTTGTAGCTGACATTCTTGCCTTGCATGATGAGCGGAATGCTGCCTGCTAAGCCTAAGGGGATGCCCTGGAGGACATAAAGGAAAAGGAGCAGCATGACGCTTCCCAGCTCCTCTTTGATGCCCTTCTTGGGGTGTTTTTCCTCAGTCCACAGCAATGCATCCTCCTCTTCAGTGTCCATGTCTGAGGACTTCGCCTCCTGATGTCTCATGTCGTCTGCAGGAAGAACGGGCTTCCTCTGCCTCCCGTTCTTGTGTGTGACTGATTCATGCAGCTCCATGGTAACTTGAGGGGCATCAATCCCGCTGTGCCCACGGAAGATCTGCAGAATATGACAATTGACTTTAGTTGAGATTTTACACTGAACACCAATGAAGAGCAGAAATAGCTCTGAAAAAGCACAGCAAGAGGTCAGTCTAGGACGAACTTCCGTTAAAGTGTAGCAGAATGATTATTTGAAGTGTGCTTTGAATGTAAAAACAAAACAACACGGTCAGGAACACCTGATAGCCTGTTGTTTGAATGACAGGCCCTGGCTAATCTGGTTTGGATCAGGTTTCCAGGTAGGACAAACAACAGAGACAGATCAAAAAGAGGGAAAAGTACAATGCCAGTGAATGATGTAAATACATACGAATAGACAAGATTTAATAGAGAAAAAACATACAATGCTTGTCACAAACATAACACGAAAACAAACGATCTCGTGCCAGCTGTGACGCGCAGTAGCCTACCTGAAACGATGAAACACATGCCACTTAAGAGAGAGCGATTAAAAAGATGAATTAGCGTCACAAATCACAAATCATATATTTGCATTATAACCCGTGAATGTCCAGTATCTTTAGGTAGAGTTAAATGGAGTGAAATGGACAGCATTTCAGGAAAATCAGTACCCGGCGTTGAATGATGCTCTGAGGCAGACCAGGCAGACTGAGGAAGTTGTGCGTCTCTCAAATCCTTCCGTATACTTCAGCTGACGTGTCCCTAAGCACGACATTTTCGTTCCGCTTGGTAAAATGGCCTCAAGTTCGGACCCGCAGCACGTATTAAATATTTGTCTGATAAAAGTGTTCTCAGTCATTGTGTCATTGTAAACATTGTGTTTCATAAGCTTGGCGATATTGTTTAGGAATAGCAAAGCAAATTCAAACCATGGCTGTTCAAAGGATGCGGTTAGGTCAACTGCATTGAGTTCCTGACCAAAATTATTTTTTGGTGTATAGGCCTATGTGAATAAAACATTGCAGAAATACAATATGAAATGTATGAATTAATATTGAAATACGTGTGACACCATTGGCAGATCTACAACAGGTGACAAAGAGATTAGGAAGTCTTTTTTCTTTTCAAATTAAAGACATAAAGAAACTAAATTCTCAGCAGGCCTGCTACGTGTCCCTGATGTGAACCTCTGCACTCTGGGAGAGAGGGCTTTCAGCTACATTGCCCCCAAGCTATGGAATTCATTGCCAGACTACATCAGACACTCTGACTCAATCACTGTCTTTAAAAGTAGACTGAAAACATTTTTCTTCAAAAAAGCTTATGGACTGGCTAACTGACTTTAACATTTAACATTTTTCTTTTCTTTTTATTTCTATGTGATGATTTTGCAACCCTGTAAAGTGACCTTGGGTGTCTTGAAAGGCGCTTTAAATAAAATGTATTATTATTATTATTATTAAATGCAGAACATCATTATTTGCATGACCACACTGTTTAAATGTATTTTTATTTATTTGTGCAATTATTTACTTACACTAAAGTAATAACCACATCATGTTATTACAAAATAATTTTGATCATTACATATTAGTCCTTCACATATAGGCCACTACTTTGTGTTGCCACATTTCATTTGAAACAGTGTGGAGTAAAACAACCACTGCACATTATTATTTTCATCTTCGGAGGCAGGCCTACATCATTGGTTCTGGACTTTAGTCAGCTCTGTGAACCATGAACCAATGTCTGAACTTGTGATGCATTTAAACATGCCTTGACACAAATGTAAAATATTGGTATATCTTTTTCACTTGATGCAGTTTAATAGTAAACCTGCGCACACTGCACTGAGTTGTACTATTATGCAAAGGGTGTGACATTTGGGGGAATTCTGTCACGTAGGTGGCAACATGTAACTCTCTCTTTGGTTTTCAGCTTTACAACAACTCATTATAGTAGAGGGGTGTCTCTGAAAGTACACAATGGTGTGTAGAAATTTGGAGACAGACTGTTGGCAGCTCTAACATCTTTCATAATAATTGGTTGGATTGATACAATTTAACACTGAGGGGTTTTTTTTCAGATAGGCCTCATCAAAATCACCAACTAAATATTCATTATCCCCTGACTTCATTATCAGCTAGACAAGATTAATTGAATACAGTAGAGCATGACTGAAAGCATCTTCTCGATCAGGAGGTTCTATTTTCCTTTTCTGTTCCAGTAATGAGTGACTGTATGTTGCACTGCTAGTGCGAAATCAAGGACACGTGAACTTGGTGATGGGTCAATGGCATGTGACTAGCCATGAGAGACACTCTTGTTACCCACTGTCGGTCAACTCTTTGTGTCTTTAAAGGTAATAGACCGAGTAGAAAAAGTATTATCGATTGAGGAATGTAGGCTACTGCTAGGGTTAGACCATGTAAAACCAAAATGCATTAAAGGGAAAATCAGAATCTCCTGACATATTTTTTTTCAAGCAGAGGATAAAACAAAATGCCACCTTAAAACATTTAAACTCAAGTTTATAGGCCTATACAAGATGTGTTTTTTTTCTGGACAACCATTCAAAGGTTTTATATACCATTGCGCTGGACTTGTAGGCTACACAGTTATCATCATGCTATCTCCTACTTTCAGAATCTCTGCTGAGCAACACTGGTCTTTTCTCTAGCCTCATACGATTTATTCCACACGTTGGTGCTACATTTTTGCACAGTGCAAATATTAGGTCTACACTGTGTCAAATTGTGGCAGAGTAAAATACTAATACTAATACTAGGCTAATAGCCTACTACTAACACTACTACTACTACTACTACTACTAATACTACTACTACTAGGCCTACTACTAGACTACTACTACTACTACTAGGCCTACTAGGCCTACTACTAGACTACTACTACTACTACTACTAGGCTACTAACTACTACTACAGGCTACTACTACTACTAGGCTACTACTACTACTACTACTACTAGGCCTACTACTACTACTACTACTGCTACTACTAGGCTACTACTACTACTACTACTATTAATAATAATAATAATAATAATAATAATGATAATAAATAGCTCCCCTGCCCTAGCATAAATAAATAAATAAAGTTCCTTTATGATTAATAGAGAAATAAAAGACGTTGAGAAAGGAGGTGAAAGTAGAGAATAGTTATGATCAGGCCTGTCAATCATCATAACTACTGCTATTCTACTTTCACCACCTTTCTCAGTGTATTAGATCCCCACTTTCAGAAAAGACTAAATATCAAACCCGGAAAATGGGGATCTAATTAATGCTGCACGGTTTAAATTGCATTCACATGTAGACTCGTGGCTCTAACATTTTCACCACAGAATAAAAAAAAACTGCCCTCAATCTCCCATTCACGTGAAACTCACTGAAACTCCTCCTTTGAGAGTCGCCGAGTTAACTCTGACATAACTCTAGTCCAGTCGGCTAGTCAGTCGGGTCCTGCCAGACGGAGGTAGTGGAAGATCACACGCTCGTACGCGGCATTGTGGGAAACGCTTAGCAGGCTGTAATCAGTGGCAGTAGTCGGCGCGATAGAAAAACCCGTGCTGAGTCCCTCGGTTAAGACAAATTAACGAAGGGCCAGGAAGAGAGAGGCAGTTTCCACACTCCAGGCATTCATGGCTGTGTGTAACGGGGAATCCAAGGTCAGTATGCTGGCTGGCACATCTACTGCCTGTAACCGATGGATGAACACGGTCTCTTTTGCATTGAGAGCCCGGAGTCCCCCAGCGGTATTCTGGATGCCTTTAGAGCGGGGTTCGGTCCTTGGGATAGTCCCCGGTTATGGCCTGTGTCGTTTCGGTGAAACTTGCAGCTTGCTTCTACAGGGTGATCTGCCTGTTGCGATCTCATTTGGGTATTGTTCGTGATAAAACATAGCCTCAAAAACGTTCTGTTAGCACATGTGCTACAGATCACATATTCTCAATGCAGCTCCACCTGAAAGTGAGTTGTTCAGCGAAGAGTGCGTTAACGTTACTCCCTCTGCACCCTGTTATTGAACCGCGTGGAATGAACCAGCTAGCTAGCAAGCCCACTGTGAACTCTTACAGTGCTAGCCATCATAGCCTTAGGCGGACTGTAGAATAAGCTTTGTGTTACTCCAGTAACTTTTTATGAATCTGTTCCGTAACTCGTGTGTTGTGCTTTTGTTGGGAGTGTAGTGTCTCATACATCAACTCTGGGTTCAAAATGACATCGACTTCTCGCTTGTTTTGAATGTCTTGCACCTTGCTAACCAGCTAGCTAGGGCTAACGTTAGTCTACTTATTAGCTAGCTAGCGGTAGTGTGTTGATATTTGATAGGCCAACGATTTTCGATTCTCTCATTCCACTTCTGGATTGCCGACACTGAAGACTTCACCTGCCTGCACTAATGCTTCAACGTCGACAACCTTGATGCAGAGATGATATTATTGTCGTGCTTATTGTACGACCATCTGCAAGTTTTTCTGTTTTTGCATTGACGGAAGAGTCGCAGAAACCACGTGGGAACTACCACGCGTTTACTACCCATCGTTTTCAAAGGGAAGCACTGTAATGAGTGATAACCCCATCATGTATGCATTGGATGACATCGATGAAGCAAGTAGATTGATAAATGCAAGCACTCAACGGAGGAGTGGTCTCTAATTAGGACGGATAACGTGGCTATGGTGTAGTTTTCACTAGATGCTCAGTTACTCTTGAAGGATTTGAGTAAGCTGCAGCATAAGTTAAATCTCATCTGTCAGACTGTAGGCTTTCAGTTACTCACTAACTGATGTATGCTGTCAGTTTCACGGCCCGGGTAAATTGTTGCATTGAAATACAGTGGCCACCCCTGCGTAGTGCGTACGTCTCTCCAGGTTTTGCTCATCACAACTGGTACACTGTTACTGTTCTCGTGACTTCTGAGTTCCACTGCTCTTCTCTCTTCAGCCGGCTGGTGTGCAAAATCCCTGACAAACGTTATCATGTTTTTTTTTGTCATGTTATTGTGTGGTCCACAACCTGCTGTTCATCACTTAAGTGAACTATGTATTTGTCACGATTTGTATGATGGTCAGTTGCAAGCCAGCCATAACTAATGATTCCTCATGCCTTGTGTACTAGTGCAAATTAAACGCCTGCATTTAACCACAGTGGTGGTGCATAGCCAGAGGATGTGTAAAAGCCATAGTGATACTACACATGTGATATTGCCCAGCGCAGGAATAGACCCTGCATGTAGGCAGCAGTAGCTGGGCTTATGTAACTGGATTGTATCCATATAGAGATGGGGCATGTTGCACCTACTTCTGAGATTCATGTGACTGTCCACATGAATCTGTGACGGCATCTGTGTGCTGCTAATACCATCCACACAGTTTCGTCTTCTCATGCATGCACGTGTTACTTAATTACGTCAAGAAACAAGAAAATAATGGCTGCCATTTAACTTTGATCCTGAAGTTGAAAGGGGAGCCTTTCCAAAGTAAACTTTTTTTATTGGTAGGTAATTCATAATATGATTTGTAATGGGAATTCAAAAATGTATTTGCAGGTGGACATCAGTGGAGAGACCAAAGTCAGCTCGTGTCAATACGATGGTGCAGTGGTAATCCTAGATGCTGGAGCACAGTATGGAAAGGTGATTGATCGACGTGTGCGAGAGCTGTTCGTGCAGTCAGAGATCCTGCCGCTGGAGACTCCAGCATTCGCCATCGAAGAGCAGGGCTTTCGGTAAGACCTGGTAAAGTTGATGCACATATCCATACTTAAGGGACCTTTGATATACACAACACACACAAAAAAAAACACTCTAAAATATGACTTGACATTTATTTTTGGCTACTTCAACTGAGTAGTGGAACTATGCCATAACATTCTTCCAACTCCTGAGCTTGAAATATCTACGTCTAACTGATTGTTTTCGCTTTCTGGACATATGGACATATGCTATCCCTTGACAATATGGACCATCAGCATTTTGACTTTTGTGGTTTGAAATGTCCCAGTTATTTGTCTGTGTGTCTGTTGTTGTCTGTTTTATCTCTCAACTAATCATGTTAATAAGTGGCCTGTGGGTTCATTTTAAGGGCTAAACCAGGGCAGTCACAGCTAGACCTTAGATTTAAGGTCATTGCTGAACTCTGGGGTGAATGAGTGTTCTAGAAAACACAATAGGAAGATAGTTGACTATCTATGATGGGACTATTGTCCTTAGATATTTTGTATTAGTTGTCTAGTTGTCTACAGTACTTGTAGGAGTTAAGCACGTTGCCTGTCATCCCAACCCTTGGGCCTATCCCATAGTGTCCTGTTAAAAGCATCGGTGACCACCTTTTAAATATGCAGCCATGTACTAATGTTGCTAAAGTTGACATGGCTAAAACATTGATCTTGTGGTTTCAGTTGACCAAAGAATGAGTATGATTCTCAATTTTCAATAGAACAACAGATATCACTGTTATGATTTTCCAAATGAGCCCCCTGTATTTTGGCTGACATTACCCTGTACGTTGTTGTGTGTTAACATAGAAGTTCAATGGAGATGTGTTAGGAAGGCACCAGAGGTTCCATAGGACTAACCACCTTGAAAGGGCAGAAGTTCAGAGATTAGGAGTGAAGTCAAATGTTTTAGTCTTTGGAATGGATCCAATGGATCTGCATACTTATCTGTTCAGGTGTCTCACTGTCAGGTGAGGAAGACACAAGAGAGGTGCTGTGTTTTATTTGTGGTTAGGATAAGACCTATTCCAATGCAGTCATCCCATCCCGTTTTTACCAGTGGACTTTTCACTACAAAGTCTCCTTAGGGCGCTTTCACACCACTAGTTGGGATTATTTGGTACGCATCAGGCAATACAATTGTTATTATGGCGCATATAGACTCCAGTGAGGTCTGCTTTCACACCAGCAAACGAACCAAAAATTGGCTTGACGTTTCATCAATATTTATCCTCTGGTAGAAATAAGCGCCAATTTTGACTCACTATTTTGACCTACAGTCTATGGTTTGGACCCCAGTTTGCATTTTCACCAGAGGGACCGCACCAGAGTCTGGCATTTGGTGCGGAGTCAAGCGGACCGAGGCCACCTCTTTTTGGCGGTCTCGGTCTACTTGATTTAGTGCGGACCCGAGTGTGACTGATGCTTTGACACCAACGAAAACGAACCGAACTAAGAGCTTTTGGTTCGAATGGATCGTTTGGTGCGCACCAACTGCTGTTGGTGTGAAAGCACTCTTAGTCCCCTCTCAGCACTGAAACCACAAGCTCTACTTTTAGCCTCTAAAATGTCTGTGGGTCTAGAGAATGCAGTCTGCCTTCGTCTTTCACACTCCTGAGGTTGTTGTTATGCGACTACTTCCAGAGTAATTATAGTGAGAGAATACCAGCCTCCCTGGGCCTTTCTGGAAATATTACATTATAGTGAGAGGACTTTCTGTGATATTTCCTCAGTGTTCTCTGTCTTGATAATTTTGTCATTTCCTTTTACACCATCGTTATAAAATGGTGAATGGTGAGGTTGCATGAGAAAAGTTTGTTTGATATTGTTTGTGTATACAGTAGTAAGGCTGTAGATGATTAAAAACCAAGACCAGTAAGGAAAAATTTTACTGTGTGTCCTAATAGGATGCGATGCGATCGAATAAATCTGTTTAATCACATTGTTTTCAATTAGAATGTCATAACAGTACACAATGAGAAGCAGTGCTTTGCAGAATGATGCAAACACAATGTTTTGTCGAACGCCCCGTTTGTATTTTCTTTCTGTTGCTTGTGTTGCTCTGCTATTTTGAATGAGAAATATGATTCAATAGAAGGGCATATTTAATGGATTCAGTATCAGACACGACAGACAGATAACATTGAATGCTACAAGATGGTCCCTTGCTTGGATCCTGTTAGGACACGCTGTTGGACCATTAGCTTTAGATTGCCGATGATGCCGAGGGTGTAGTGTGTACATGAGTATTGATCTTCTAGAAATTTGACCTGCTAGCTCTAACTGAATTTGTGGTTGTCTTCAGGGCTATTATTATATCTGGTGGTCCAAACTCGGTTTATGCTGAGGATGCTCCATGGTTTGATTCAGCTATATTCAAGATTGGGAAGCCCGTCTTGGGAATCTGCTATGGCATGCAGGTGAGATGATGGTTCAGAATGACCACAGTCATATATTCATGTGTTAACATTTTCTTTTATCCCAATATTCATTGAGCGATCTTGTTAAATTAGCAATCGACACTCATTGATTTGCCACTCCTGAGCTATGTGTTTCTAATGTCTGTTTTCCCCTAATAGATGATGAATAAAGTTTTTGGAGGCACAGTGCACAGAAAGAGTGTCAGGGAGGATGGTGTGTTTCGCATTGGCGTTGACAATTCCTGCTCTCTCTTCCGGTAAGCCTGACATCTTAGCGCACACACATTGCTTAAGAACTCTCTCTTACCCACTGGGTTTAAACTGACATTTCTCTCTGCTGTAGGGGTCTTCAAAAGGAGGAGCTTGTTCTGCTTACTCATGGAGACAGTGTGGACAAAGTGGCCGATGGCTTCAAAGTTGTTGCCCAGTCTGGGAACATTGTTGCAGGTACGGAGTGGGAAAGGAAGCTCCTCAACCAGAATGGGGGTGCCAGTGTTTATGCATGACTTGAATACATGACTTGAAATTTAGCTCAGTGTATCCATGCTACTACCCATTGACATTGACATTGACAGGAAATACATTTGTTATGAGTTGTCAAGGGATCACTGTAAACGCCTGTCCTTCTAATGTTACTGAATGAAGTGCCTCTCAGTGACTGTCTCTTGTGTTTCATTGCTAGGCATTGCCAATGAACAGAAGAAACTGTACGGAACACAGTTTCACCCCGAAGTGGACTTGACAGAAAATGGCATGGATATGCTAAAGAACTTCCTGTTTGAGATTGCTGGCTGCAGCACCAACTTCACAGTGCAGAACCGCCAGCTGGGCTGCATTCGGGAGATCCAGGAGAAGGTCGACAAGTCCAAAGTTCTGGTGAGCCGGGAGTTTTAGCTCATGTGTCAGAACTCATTGTGATGTTTGACTTACTACTACTGACCTGAGGGAGGTTGTCTTATCTGTCTGTTGGAATGCCTGGGGTGGAATATGGTGTTCTCGGTTTCCATCGCCGCCAGGAAATGATTTAATGATTAATCAAACATCATTCAGCCATTTAATCAGGATGGCACATTGGATGGCATGGTGGCAGCAACACACTGTGATGTAATGTGTGTTCAGACTTTACAGATTGGATCATGAATATGGGTGCTGGGGGGTCAGGATTTGGTGCCAAGTAATTAAGAACTCCTATTAATCTGCCTTCTCTCCTGGAGGAAGGTGATTGCCTGGCTCCCCTGAGCTCCCATGAAGTGGGTTTGCTCTCTGGGGATGTAAAATGGGTTAGATTGGAAAATCATGTACTCAACCTCTCACTCAGTCCCACCCACTTGGCATAGTCTGCTTTGTAGAGAAGTAGAGGAATCCAATGCACTTCAGTCCAACAGTCTCTGCCCAGTGTTGCGGATTGTTGATTATCGAGGTAATTGTGTGTTTAGCTGATTCCACCAAAAACCCTCTAATTAAGCCGTGGTTTTTGCCAAACGAACAGGCTGACTCATTTAGAAAGGCTGTCTAAGAACACAACTCAGAGTGAATCTTACGCACTGAATTGTATTGATCTTGGAGTTTATTATGGCATTCTTTGTATGTATGACTGTCATTTTCAGAGTTTAAATCCCCTTGGGATGAGGGTGTCTGTTAGCCTGGCAAGCCAAACTACACAGAAATGTATAGTCTGGGGTCGGACCATTCAAAGAGTTGAAGTCTGTGGGTGGGATGAACAGTTGTCTTTCAAACTGCCTCTGCACGTAATAGGCCAGCATTTGTGACCAATCGTAGCCGGTCAGCAAAACGGCAAATACATCCTTCTTTAAAACGAATGACTTAGGTGCTTCTTTCTGCTCAAACTTCAAAGAAAAGTCCAAGCCTCTTCCAAAGCCGATTCAAACGAGTGCGCTTCGTTAGCCTCATCCATCTTTTGTTTTTGGCGACATTTTTTTTGACTGTCACACTCAAAGTGTGAACTTATCAAGAAAGAGGCAAATAAATGTTACACAGCTCTGCAACAGGTATAGGACAATGATAGACTTAGCAGCCTTAACATTAACTTGGAAAATCAAGGAGAAACAGCGAATCAACAGTGAACTAAAACTAGCAGGTAGAATGTTTAAAATCTAATTGTCGGAGTCGGCGCTGTTGTGTTTGAAAGACAAGTCAGAGGCGCCAAGACCCGCCTTACGTTGCTTCTGATTTGTTTATATTGCGTGATGCCTTCTATGGTTGGTGAGATTTAGGCACAAAGGACTGATGGATTGGTTATTGCTGTCAGTCAATCAGAGCTCGAACTACAGCAAGGCAATGACCAAAGTTTATCATCATGAAAAAAAAATATAGCCTATAGTGCACTGAATGGGGAAATATTTTGCGTGAGAAATGACTTGGCAGCCCTGGTTGTGCGATACGGTCTCAAACCCAACTCGTCGAACGAGGACGCATGGTCCAGCCCCCTGGCGTCTTATCGGAAGCCGAAGGTGAGCTAAGGCGGGCTCAAGGACTCCGTACACAGACAGAGCGTTCTGATTGGCTCGTCTGAACTCGAGCCTGGCGCAGGCTTGTCCTCAACGGTGCGACCCTAGACCATCCCGCCAGGCAAAAATATTTTTGGCCGCTAGGGTGCGTCTAGATTTCTAGGCTAGGTGTCTGTATGATTAATGACCACTCTCATGGATTGACCTGATTTGCCACAATCTGACATCAAGTTTGACATGTACAGTAAAACTTGATCCTCAATGTTGACAAGTTAAATAGTTGTGTTTGTGATTGCCTGAAATCAAGTGGGACTGTGCTGTGGTCTTCTTTCAGGTGCTTCTGAGTGGGGGTGTCGACTCGACAGTGTGCACTGCCCTTCTTAACAAGGCATTGAACCAAGACCAAGTGATCGCTGTGCACATTGACAATGGCTTCATGAGGAAACGGGAAAGCCAGAGTGTGGAGGAGGCGCTGACAAAGCTGGGTATCAATCTAAAAGGTAGGATCCCTGATTTACCAACCATCGTCAACACAAAGCTTGCATAGGACCCTATATGTTAATGTTGGCCATACAACGGGATTACGATGACTTTTTGGTAATTGCTGTTATAATATCGCCATTATACTCATAAGCCATTTGTATAGTTTTCTATTCACTGTAAGTGTAACTGAATCAGTGTTTGATGGACTAGTTGAAGTGTTTTTTATTATTGCCATTTGTCATGGCTAATTGTGATTACAAAATAATCATTCATTTGCCATACCCTGTTCCGTCCAGTGGTGAACGCAGCACATACTTTCTATAACGGCACAACATCCCTGCCAATCTCTGAGGAAGACCGGACCCCCAGGAAACGCATTAGCAAAACACTCAATATGACCACAAATCCAGAGGAGAAGAGAAAGATCATCGGAGACACATTTGTCAAGGTGTGCTACAAACTGTCTCATTTGTGTATCAGCATCGCTGCATGCTTATGGCCTATAATGGGGCCTTTTGTTTTCTGAGGAAAATCCATGGGATTTTATTTTCAACCAAAGTCGGTATTGATGAAATGACATGCAGTTACTGTTGGAAATTGGCGTATTGATGTTTGATCATGAGGTGCTTAGTGTTGGTCAATATTCCTTGTGTGTGTATGTGTGTGGCCGTCTTGTGTCTTTGTGTTGAGCAGTGCTGTTATTGGAGCACGAGTAGTAACTTGCATTTTGACGATTCTGTCTCTACAGGTAGCCAATGAGGTGATTGGGGAGATGAACCTGAAGCCTGAGGAGGTGTTCCTAGCCCAGGGCACATTGAGGCCTGACTTGATTGAGAGTGCCTCCATCATTGCCAGTGGCAAGGCTGAGGTCATCAAAACACACCACAATGACACTGAGCTCATCCGCAAGCTCCGGGATGAGGTAGGAACCTTCCAACAACATGGCTACTGGGCAGAGTTGATATTGAAGTTTTAATTCAGCCATTGTCAATAATGGAGATTATTGGTTGGTTAGAAAGTTTGAATTGTTGACGACAAACTTTGTTTCCTATGGATTGTCCTCTTTTTTTCAGGGTAAAGTAATAGAGCCATTGAAGGACTTCCACAAAGATGAGGTTCGAGCCCTAGGCAGAGAGCTTGGACTCCCAGAGGAGATTGTTTGTAGACATCCTTTCCCTGGTGAGTGTGGTCCACTCGCATGCTCTGATATGCTGTCTTTATCGCTCTGGGTCCTCAGGTTTTTAATTTAACATACCTCTGTCCGACAGGTCCCGGCTTGGCTATCCGAGTTATATGCGCAGATGAGCCTTATGTCTGCAAAGACTTTGCCGAGACCAACAACATCCTGAAAATCATCACAGACTTCTCTGCCAGTGTCAAAAAGGTATTGGCCTCTAGACATCTGGAGTGGTCCGTTATCAGCTACAGCTAGCAATATCTTACAGATGAGGTCTGCAATTGTATACGAAATGTATGCTTTGTCTTTGCAGCCTCATACACTCCTCCAGAGGGTAAAATCATGCATATCAGATGAAGAGGAGGAAAAGCTGATGCAGATCACCAGCCTTCATTCACTCAATGCCTTCCTTTTGCCCATCAAAACAGTGGGCGTCCAGGTGAGTGTGGGTGGGTGGGAACCACATACTGGGGAGGTTCTTTTGAACTAAGAATGTTCTTTTGAACACTTTTATAAAAGCAGATGGCTCTCAATGCTTTTTGTTTTTGCCCCCCCCAAAAAATGCAGTCCTGGCTCTGTTAATGTAAAGCAATTTCTAAAGCAAACTGTCTGATTGGATATTGAGCTCAAAATTCAACAACCTGAGAAACCAAAACCTAATCATAGACTGTACATAACGTCAATGGGATTGTACCAGTCAGATATATTTTTAACGTGACCCTGTAAAGTGCAACCAACAATTTTGTTGGTGAAGTGCACAGATTAGGACTGCCATTGGATTTGGCAGCTTGCCATACTTTGGCACTCATGGTACTCCCTTTGGTACATCTGAATCTGGATGGATAGACTAACAGACTCGTATCCTATTACTGAGAAAATGTTAATCATTCAAGTTTCTCAGAGTAAACAGTAGTCCCTAACTGAACTGCTATCTGACTTGCTCAGCCAACTGTTCTAAATCACTCAGGCTGTGCTGCTGTACAGCTAGGGAAGTAGAACAGGCCTCTCCTCCAAGGAAAAATGGCTGTTTCCATAGAAGGTTCAGACAATGTCTGCATTGTGAAATGGGGGGGGCTGCTTTTAGAAAATAGTTTTCTCTGAACAGACAGCATGTCTAGTCTATGGCTAATCATTTAGTTTAAGTTTGTAATTTCCCAGGCATCCTGAACACAAGAGGTCTTTCTAGTTGTTGTCTCGAGCCCTGAGTATTTTCGGAACAACTGTTTCTGTGAGTTTGCCATGTTGCCTCACCCTGTGGTTAACCATACTTGGATGGAAAAGTTTATTTTGTGTGGGGAGGTGGGGGTTATGGACAGCCTTAATTCTTTATTCTTGCCCTTTTCTGTCTTTTTCTTTTTTGTTGTGCTTTGAGTCAGTTACACATCATTCCAGTAGCCGTGTCCATGTCATAAATGAATGAGTTGGCGGTTTCTGAAAATAGCTGCTCTATTCTATATGTGCTTCCACTTTTGTCCTGGTAAGCTTTGAGCGTCTTGGTTTTTAAATAGACTTTTAACGTTGAAGAGGTAAACATGTTGACAGTGAAAGATTAGTCTGCTGTAGAATGGTCGTATATTGGATACTGAACAGCTCTCAGTTTATTATGGAGATAGACGTGTGTGTGTGTGTGCGCGTGTGCGCTTGTCTATACGTGTGCAAAAGAGAGACTTCAGGATGTTTGTGTCTAGAGGCTTGTGTTAGTGAGTTGTGGCTGACCAGTGAGTGGGAGGGGAGTGGCGAGCCGGTCACACACCCAGTATGAAAACACCAACCACGGTCAGGGCCGAGCACTGATGCAGCACGGGCTCTCTGAGCCAGACATACTGCTCAGTCATCCCACAAGGCTAAATATACTCTGGCAAGACCTCTGCTGCTAATACAGGCAGATCAGCAGAGGGATCTGGCCCTTTTCCTCTCCCCTCTTTGCTGAGACTGTGAATCACTCACCTCAATAATCAACATATTTGAAGTTGGAACTTGCCCAGAAAACTAGCTTGGAAATGTTATTGCCTTGTCTCTGCAGTGTTGTTAAACGTGTCTGGAAAGTTGTGAAGTAAAAATAGCACTCGTGACCCATAGAGTCATTTGAGGTTTAGACTGTATGACGCATTAAACAGAAAGTCTGACGGGACATCTGTGCTCTTTCTCTTCCCTTTGTCTGACTCTTTCCTTCCCTCTCTCTCTCTTCCTCTCTCTCCTTTGTGTGTGCAGGGTGACTCGCGGTCTTATAGCTATGTGTGTGGCGTGTGCAGTAAAGATCCCCCTCACTGGGAGTCCCTGATGTTCCTGTCCAGGCTCATCCCACGCATCTGCCACACCATCAACAGGTAATGCCACACCATCTCCCCCCAACGCCACTCTCACCACTACCAAGACAGGTGGCACTTTCTTCTGAGTGTTTCCCAGGATTTCGTCTCCACGGTGATTCATCGTTTTTCCTTTTCCCTTTTCCGCTGCCAGAGTGGTGTATGTGTTTGGGACGCCAGTGAAGGAGCCACCCACCGACATCACCCCCACCTTCCTGACCACAGGCGTACTGAGCACGCTCAGACAGGCCGATTATGTGGCCCACTCCATCCTGAGGGAGTCTGGTAAGAACTCAAAGCATAATGTCTGAGTTGTGCTTGTCATTTTACTCTCACTTATATATTAATTTTGTAGGCACAACATACTCAATCAATCATGCCCATCAATTCTGCTCAAAAGCATTAGGTGTGTCAGTGAGTGGCTTTCCCATTCAGATCTCACAAATGAGCTCCTGTTAGCTATTCTTCTCAGTGGAGGCCACAGGAGAGTCCATTGCTGTGCTGCTGAAATAATTATCACTCACCCCAGTCGATTAGCCCACGTGTGCCATGTTGTTGTAGTGCTAATAAGTGTCATTAGGTGCAGTGTTCCCCACTGAGAGCACTTTGTGTTCAAGATGCTTGGCGAGCGTGGTTCACTTTAGGAATAGTGAGCGAGTGCGTCATCGTAGGCCAACGTCCATGACCTCTTCTCGTCTGTCCAATCAGGTTACTCTCGTAAGATCAGTCAGATGCCGGTGATCCTGACGCCGCTGCACTTTGACCGCGACCCCCTGCAGAAGCAGCCCTCGTGCCGGCGCTCCGTGGTCATCAGGACCTTCATCACCAGCGACTTCATGACCGGCATCCCGGCAACACCTGACAACCACATCCCTGAAGAGGTGAGGCCTTGATGGATCAGAATGTACCTGTGGGGATTGAAAACGGGGTTTACAGGATATTTTTGTTTCGATGTGTCATACCAATAGATATATGGAGAATATTTCCCTTTTTTATGGATTATTAAGTTCCTCTGACAGTAGTTCCTATAAATCTCTCAGCTACTACATCAGGGCAGGGTCTTTTCCTTTTGCATTGGAACCCCTAGTGACCAAGGTCGACGTTGATTGGTCTCATAAATTCATAAGCCACACCCACTGTCAAACCTGCATTCACAGCAGCAATATCTTTAAAACCCACGCTGCCTGTGTAAGCAAATACGAAAACATGCTACTGTCAGAGACTTTATTAACGAGAATGGGCGGCATGCAGAACACACTCTGCTCTGGTTCGGACCCAAAAGGATGGTGAACAGCCTTGTGCAATGGCAGCAACGTCTGATATGCAAACAATGCATCACTTTCTGTTGCAATTTGCCTGAAATATAGGCGAAATACAGGAATGCCGCTTGCTAATGTTAAAACTAGTTAAACTTCTCTGTTGACACTTCTCAGTGTCAAGGTCCTTGATCTCTGTTTATACTATAGTTTAAAAGCAGTTTAAGAAAGATGTTAGGTAGGGTATTGAGTTTTGTTATGTTAACCTATGGAGACTGGCTGGCTGGGGGTCGTAAAGGACACTTATTTGGATGTGCAGTGGCCTAACTAACCCATGTGTAAACATGGTGAAATAACATTTTGCACGGTAGAAACATTATATAAATGGGATCACTTGCTGTTCTAGCTATAAAATGGCAGAATCATCCATATGCATGATCTTTCCATAACTGGGAGGTGGGCTACACGACTGCAAAATGCAAATAGTTATTATCAGACCTTCACTAAGACGTACAGCCAAGCACCAATCTATCTAAAATAAAACCTTTTGGAAGTACCATTCATTCAAAATGTTATAGTTGCGGGAGGTTTATATGGCTTGAGCTGTATATTTCATTCGTCCTGACCAAGGGACGAATGAAACATTATGCACATCCCACTTTTGCTAAAATAATCTGTGAACGGTTTTGCTGAAAATGCAACTGTGTTTGGCAGAGGACCGACCGATGTACGTTGCTGCTGACAAAATATTAGCTCAGCATGGTACGATTTTTTTGTGAATTAGGTTTGATTAAAAAAGTGTCAGAATTGTCCCGGCTCTCCCCTACTTTGTTAGTCCCTCCTCACTTGCAGTAGTTTCTTCCTCCACTTGCTTACTGCTGACTCATCATAGCATCTGAAAAATGCGTAACTTACCGGATATACACAATTTAAAGGGATATTCCGCCATTTTTGGAAATACGCTCATTTTCCACCTCCCCTCGAGCAAAACAATTGATATTTACCTTGTTCCCGTTCATCCAGCCATTCTGTGAGTCTGGCGATACAACTTTTAGCTTCAGCCTAGCATAGATCATTGAATCGGATTAGACCATTAGCTTCTCGCCTGCTAGCTTCATGTTTAAAAGTGACTAAGATTTCTGGTAATTTTCCCATTTATAACGTGTCTCCTCTCAAGTTAGAAAGTGCAATAAGACCAACTGAAAATGAAACCTGCCGTTTTTCTAGGCTGATTTGACATGGAACTACACTCTCATCTGGCGTAATAATCAAGGCAACTTGCAAACGTACCATAGGCGCAGTGATATCTTACGCAGCATCTGAAAATAGTCCCCATAGACAACAAGCAGTAGTAGTGCCAGTAGCTGCAAGTTGCCTTGATTATTACGCCAGATGAGAGTGTAGTTCCATGTCAAATCAGCCTAGAAAAACGCCAGGTTTCATTTTCAGTTGGTCTTGTTGCACTTTCTAACTTGAGAGGAGACACGTTTTAAATGGGAAAATTACCAGAAATCTTAGTCACTTTTAAACATGAAGCTAGCAGGCGAGAAGCTAATGGTCTAATCCGATTCAATGATCTATGCTAGGCTGAAGCTAAAAGTTGTATCGCCAGACTCACAGAATGGCTGGATGAACGGGAATAAGGTAAATATCGATTGTTTTGCTCGAGGGAAGGTGGAAAATGAGCGTATTTCCAAAAATGGCGGAATATCCCTTTAAGAATGCCCCAAAATATCAGACGTACGAGTGCACATTCTTTAGGACAACTGTTTAGCCCCTCGTTTCAGAACACGGAGATGACCCCATGTTCTTAACCTGTAACTTAACCTAGTATGACACGGCAGCAATTACACTTCAATTCCAGATGTTATTTATTACTTCAGTGGCAATAAAATCAAACATCGATGAGCTCTCTGGACGTTAATCTGATGACTAACTGTTAACCAGCATGCAGGCTTGCTCCGACTAATTTTATCACAGCTGTTCCCAGCATAAAAACAAAACAGGTGTAGCCTCAGGATTTGCTTGAAGCGACAGTAGACAGTGAGGGTCATTCAAATATTTGCAAAATGTATGCTACTTTACTCACATTTGGCAAGGCGAGTGAGGGTGCCTATTTTAAACCCTGTACCAAGTGACAACGCTATAAACAACTTCGGCATAAGTCACTTACGACTTAGTACTGGTTCATATGGCCAAAACAAATGAAAAACGGGACTTGGAGGTGAGAAGTTAGTAGAACTGATTTAGCAATGGACTGTTCCAAGTTCCTGTAAGTACTCCGAAAAGAGACTTACAGTATGTGATAAAAGTTGCCATGTTCAAAACCATTCCAAGTAAAAGCTACCATGTTGCTCTCATAGGCTTTTGGGTTGCATGAACACCGAGATCTTTGAGGCATTTTAACCTTCCTTGTGAAATTCCACATAGCTGCTATAGGTTTATGTTTTGGTACACCCTCCTGCACTAGTGCACCATGCATGAGTTTTTATGAGCATAATAGAAGTTTAGACTAACTCTAACTCTGACCAATCTGGTCTCTCCCATAGGTTGTTATGAAGATGGTCAACGAGATCAAGAAGATCCCTGGCATCTCGAGGGTAATGTTTGACCTGACCTCCAAGCCCCCAGGAACCACTGAGTGGGAGTAGACCAGAGGTCCATCTCCACCCCTCCCTCCTCCGCCTCTCCTCCGCCTCTCCTCCTCCTGCACCTCCTCCCTGTCCCGCACCCGCCCTGGCCCACCCCGCCCCAACAGTGACCCGCAGCGATCGGAACATTCCCACGATGGCAGGCTGTACTGTGATCAGCGCACACCAGAAGCCGCTACCTTTATGCACCTCCTCCTTTCTTTTTGAGGGGGGGCGGTTGAAATGTTGAATAAAAAGGTTAATTGTTATTATTGCTATTATTATTATTGTTATTGTCGATAATGATAATAACTTTCTATTTTTGTTAAGTTTTCCATATGTAACAATGCATTGTCATTTTACCTTTTTGAGTTCTGCAAGTGGTTTTTGGTGTATATTGGTGGATGGGAGATCTGAGATGCAGAAAGGTTGATTGCCTCCTATATTGTCATGTGCCTCCTACTGGTGCATCGGATAGAGCAGCCCCCGGGACGTCCCCGGGTCCTTTTAGTGTTACATACCATGGAGCTTAGCAGCATTAGGCGCCTAACAAAAAGCCTTGTGTCATGAAGTTGTGGCCTAACGGCCGTGAGATGAGATGAGATGATCGCCCGGTCACTCGGAGGCTCTTGGCGCTCTGGCCCTCACCTCTCACGGCTCTGCGTGCCTGGCCTGAGCCAGCCTCATTACCCATAACACCCCTGATAGACCGCTGAGGCCCGGCATGGTGACGTGACCAATCAACTTTTACTTTACTTTTCTTTTTTTTTAAAAGAAGAAAAAGCTGATGAGCTTCATTTAAACTGTTTTGCCAAATTTTTCTTGACAATGTCGCATCTGGGGCAGAGGAAGCTCGTTGTAAGAGGGCGACTCTGACCCTGTGAACAGCAGGCGTGTGTGTGTACATGAGTGACGGAAGCCCCCCGCTCTGCTGAGGGTCGTCGTAGAAATTGTGCCTCTTTCCTCTTTTTTTTCCTCTTTGTTTTCCTTGATTCATTTGGGGACTAAAGCCATCCCCAGTGGACTTAGTGACTAACATTTTTTCATGCTGCAATTTTTTTTAAAGATGAGAAGAAAGCTGTGTAGATATTGAGTATGGGAGAGTAGCGACGAACTCTTTGGTGTGTCTTCATTAAACATAATCATGGCCAACGGTTTCACTGCCTTGGCAACGTTTTGCACATTTTAATGGCATCATCTGTGTACCCATGAGCCTTTGTGCTTTTTTTTTTTTTTTTTTTTTTGCATTTAGAGAAATAGCGTTTCCAATTACCCAGTAACGGATGACATGCAGACTGAAGGAGATGGTGTCTGCTGTCTCCTGTGTGCAGCAGAGCGTTTCCCTTCATCTTGTGGTCAGAACGGGTGAATGAAATATTTGTAAGTTATGGTCAGCTCGTACTCTTGGGGGGGACTCTAGGAGTCTTTGTACCCTAGTACAGATGTTCCCACCATGGCCCTAGCACTGGCCTGCTAATGGACAGTCATAGATCCACAGACTCCCCCACCCCCACCCCCCCTGCACCTGAAACTCTGCTGTAGATACATGTTGCAGTGTGGTGGTGATATGAATAACATGCTAGGTATTTATTGTCTATATGTTTTCAGTTTTTATCCGAACCTTTTTGGTCATGATTGCAAAGAACCATGCAAGATCAGTTTTATTCATTGTCTTAAATCGCAAACAGTTGTTCTTAATGTTATCTGGTGTCGCCTTTTTACATGTATATTTTACAGAGAATATGTTTAAACAGAAACACAAAACTAATAGACAGTTACGTAGTTGGGTTGAACTGCAATATGAAATCATATTTCAGTTTAATTTATGCAATTCCTTGTTTTGGATTTATTTTTTAATGAACAATGCTTTTTCCTCCCCCTTTATTTAGTATTGTGCCTCAAACCAAGCCACCGCATGCAGTTTTAAAACTGAAATTTGTATAATGAAAACCAAGCTTTAATAAAGAAGTTCTGTTGAAAGTCAAATTCAAATTGTTTTTATTTTGATATTCATTTGCATATGCCATCCTATGGCTGGACAGCCTGGAAGGATGTCCATAAGTCGTTGGCCATCACTGGCCAGCATTCTACACCGCTCTGCTTGAACTCCCTGACCAGTGGCCTTGAAATGTCATTCATGTGTAACGTGAAGAATCAGCTAATGTGATTTCTGCTAACATGCAGTCATAAGGCTGTGGGCTTGTCGGTCACGTTCCTCCCAAGCCCTAATGTTCTTGGCGTGATTTCCAGTTAACCATTTTGTTGCACAATCTGTGGCACGTGGTTGTGTATTTCTTTAGCCAAGCAAAACTGATATTGCATCCCACAAAATGTGTGCATTGGTAATCCACAGAAAAATGATTCAATCTTTAGGATATTAAAGGATATCCTCTCTTAGTGATCCATACGGATAATACAATGCTGCCCACTAGTGGGCTTTAGACATCATTACAATGTGATGTTATTGGGGTCAAATTGGAAGAGCCTGTGGAAACTGTCAATGACATTCAGTAACATTGATTTTATTATCCATCTTTTTTGTTATCTATTATCTTTATTTATTTTACATTTGAACATCCATGTAAGAGTTACCCTTTTCATAGCCCATGTCCACAACTTGACACAGGTACATACAATATTTAAGAAATGAACATATCAAACTGTAGATCTAGGTCTAGATCTTACCCTGCACCTCAGTCAATGAAAATGGTGTAATATTTATTTTCTGCTTTGAGTTAAAATGGATTGACTTTGAACTAATCTCTATCTTATTGATTGACACCATAGTTTACAACAATAAGATTGCTTAATGCTGGAAGTAACAATGTAAGAATTGCCCTTTTTTTTTCGACATATAGGGTACCTGCCTGTCATTTCAGTATCCATGTTAACAGGTTAGAGCATTAACATGGCATACATGTTTCAGATGCAGCTCAAGCCATGTCTCATCTACAGTTTTGTCATGCATTTTTCACATTTTAATCAAGCGGTAAGTGGCTCAGTGATTCCAACTTAATATAAAAAAGATAGAGCTGGAGGAAGCAGAGGTAATGCTGGCAATATGACCACACACACACACAACTGTGTCAGCAGTTAAGGAGCGTATCTCATGTATGTGAGGTAAGCAATGTGAACCAGGCCTGTTTTTACACCAACTTTACTTCTGATACTGGATCTTATGGAGTCATGCCATGTTAAAGATCATCACACTGGACCAGGTGAGGACTTGACAGTTCAGTTTTCACAGTTTCTCAACAAAATATTTAAGATTCAGTATTTACTCTATTGTCCCACAATGTGGGAGATTTCTTACAGGCATCCACAAATGACACGTAAGACAGTAAACAGCACGAAACGTACAGTAAACATTATGCTAAATCATAACAAATTCAAAGCAAAGCATTTCAGTTAGTTTTGACCTCTGCTGCCTGCTTTAACCACCAGTGCCCTGCAGTGAACAGAATCTTGACATTTGATGACGTGGCATTGACCTTTGACCCCACAACCTTGAGTGTGTAATCAATGCATTTAGCCTTTGTAGTAAGTAACTGGCAAGCCATTCAGCCAATATCACGCAAACCCTGTATTTCATGGACTTCATGTGACCTTGATCATTGACCTCACGTCCTTCCAAATCAGTGCATCTAGCCTTTGAAGTGATTGACTATGCAAGGTCTCTCAAGTCATTTGGGAGATTGTATTACTTGTATTACTTGACCCCACGTAACATTGACCTCACAAGCTAGAGAGTCACATAGTATGTCTTTTAATAAACAAGAGTGAACGAATAGCAGCCAGCAAGTGCTCAACATACAGTACAGTATATGGGTACTCCTTCAGGACAGTTGGAAAACCATTTCACAGGCCTAAACTATAAACCATATTGCTTTGTTCACTTTTTTGCTTA
Organism: Sardina pilchardus; assembly: GCF_963854185.1. Lineage (NCBI taxonomy): Eukaryota > Metazoa > Chordata > Actinopteri > Clupeiformes > Clupeidae > Sardina > Sardina pilchardus. The sequence goes on from NC_085006.1 coordinate 5,719,711, forward strand.
CTACATAATCACGTGTGACATTTCATGATTTTGACATTCAAAAATAATGTTATATAAATAATGTGACTCAATGTGTGGCATGTGAGATGCGTGGGTTATATAATGTTGCTTGCATAGTCATACAGTATGATCTGATTAAAATCTCAAAGATCACCTGATAATAGGCTACCATAACCCTCTGATCAACTCTAAGTTGCTGAAATTAAACTTAAACTCTAAGTTGCTGACAAAATGTCTACAACAGAATCAGCGTGTGCTCCTGGTCAGTGATCTATAAAATAAATATCAAAAACCTGTAAGGACTAAGGTGAGTGAGATGGTTTCCTTGTGGATGACCACAGGCCTCAGACCACCCCTCTAGGATCAAACAGCCTCTCCTCTGTTCTCTTAACATTCCCAACAGGCAGACATAGAAACTAAGCTTTTGCTATAGTGTGCATTAATTCATCAGTTTATCCAGAATATGTGATTGTGTCCACAACGTATTTCTCTATATTTTGTAATTCTGCGGAATTAAATCATTCTCTTTTCAGGTTATGAAAAGTATTTTCCCCTCCAGCATCAGTGTCTCATAAACAAGTGACAGCTGCACCCTGGCTGCAGGCGAGCTCTCCCTGCCTTCCCCGCTCCCTTGACACGTCAGGGCACAGGTGTGAGTCTCACGTCTCACTGAAGGACGAGTAGTGACAAGCACAGCGTCTAAACAACTCCATCCCACAGGATGTCAGCGATACTGTATTGAGACCATTAACATGCTACCCACATCAGGGGAAAGCTTGCCTAATGACAAGTGGGCTTTCAAGCAGAGTCTATTTACAAGTCATTGCATGCACTATGTAATTAATTTGGAGCCCCTAGCATTTTATGTTTTGATAGTCACTCAAATGTTTCTTGAATGTGTTAATTATGGATTGTTTGATAGGTCAAGTCCCCTATGGCTGTCTGTTTCAGTTTTGAAAATGAGGTTAAGCTGGGCGGGAAGGCCTGTATGTCAGAGTGTTGGCTATCCAGAAAACTCTTTTGTGTTGTACCCATAACTTGTGTGTTACAACACTGATATGGCTACAGAAAGCTATTAAACCACAAAAAGATATTATTATTATTATTATTATTATTATTAGTTGTAGTAGTAGTAGTAGTAGTAGTAGTAGTAATAGTAGTAGTTGCAGTAGCAGGCTAGTGGTGGAGGAGTTGGTTGGCCTAGTCTACATCAGTGGTCTCACTGTGCAATAACTGACCTCAACACCTTATGTGAACTTCATGTCTTGATTTTGTATTAATATTATTATTTTTGCACATTTAGGTTACCCAAAGCCAACATAAAGTCTTGACATAAATCATGCTACCTTTTCAAATAATCTGTGCACACCTTATAGCGGTTGACTTATGCAACAGCAAAAGTCCCTTGGGAAATTATGAGGGTGCCGCTACCTGTGAAAACAATTATCAGTGCAAGCTCTATTGTATCCGCAACGGGTAGGCTTTACTTCTTACTCACTGACATGGAGTTCAGGGGGTATGAGACTAAATGCACGTTTCTGGTTTATGCTATAATAGTTATTTATTTTTGCACAACGGCTGACGCGCAGGCGAGTTGTAAATTGAAGGCCAAATTCAATTTGAATGGCTACAAAAGTGTGGAAAAGAAGAAGGTGGTCATAGGCGGCATGTTTTCCGTTCACCAGCGCCTTGCTTCAACTGATAGCAACACCACATCGGAACCTGTATCGACTGGATGCGAAGGGTAAGAATATCATCATCTTATAAAAAATAGGCAAGTCTTTGAGTGACATTGGTTTGAGAGTTATTATAAAATAGCCTATAGTAATAAAATAAACGTTTCGTTGTCATTTCGACAGTGCTTTGTTAGTTACTCTTTATGAATTTGTTTTTAGGCTGTTCTCATTCAAACATAATAGTCTTGCGTCTCATATCAATGTCCATTACAATTAGGGGAACTATTGCTGCATCTTGTCTGTACCCTATTATGTTAAAGAACCAAGTGGTCATGCCCGACCACCGCATCTGACGTAGAACCAATTAAAATCTTCGTCTCTCACTGACTAATCAAATGACAGGCACGATTTATGCATCACAATAACCAGGACCAATCTATTGATTTCACAGATTTTTCCTTCAAGACTTTTCATTCACTTGGGTGTATTTGGCGCCATCTCGTGGCTGAAATGATCTATTACACCAGACAAAATACACTGAGCTATTACCATTGCCAACCACAGATGGAATAATCAATTAAATAGTAGTAATAAATAGTAATAAATAGTAGTAATAAATATTAGTACTCCTATAAGAGATAACTGAATAATGAATCAAGCAATGAACAATGATGACATGTTTTGATATGGCACTTGAATTCCTGCATTTGTCACATGGTCTGTATTTTAATGAAATCTTTAACCCTTCAGATTTAACTTCCGTGCCTTCCGCTGGACACAGACCATGCTGTTTGCCATCAAGGAAATAAACAGTAGTCCAGACCTGCTGCCCGCGACAGACCTGGGCTACGTCATCTACGACTCGTGCTTCACCATCTCCAAAGCAGTGGAGGGCACCCTGACCTACCTCACCGGGCAGGACGAGGCCGTGCCCAACTACCGCTGCGGCTCTGGACCCCCGCTGGCCGCTCTAGTGGGGGCCGGCGGCTCTGACCTCTCCATCGCCACCGCCCGCATCCTGGGCCTCTACTACTTCCCTCAGGTGCACCCCATGACCTCTTTCACACAAGACATGAAGAGCAGAATCATATCTTTATCATTTATATATCACGCACTATTCCCTGCGTTCTGTTTTGTAAGGGGTGCATTAACCGTATGTTATTTTCACACCTATGAAACTGTTCCGATTTGTTGGCCGTATCACACTTTGCGTTGGGGTGTTGTACCATCTAGAGCAGTGTATTAACTTTGTATAGTGATATTTCACATTACAATATCAAAGTACTCCTAACATCACTGAAATGATAATGAATTACAGTCACATGATGTAGGACTCCATAACATTTAATACATTGTGTGTGTGTATTTGGTGATGCTGGTCTGCAGGTGAGTTACTCGTCGTCCTGCTCCGTGCTGGAGAGCCAGTTCCAGTTCCCCACGTTCCTGCGCACCATCCCCAGCGACGTGCACCAGTCCACGGCCATGGCCCGGCTGGTGCTGCACTTCGGCTGGACGTGGGTGGGCACCATCGCGTCCGACGACGACTACGGCAAGTACGGCATCAAGGAGTTCAAGGAGCAGGTGGAGGAGGCGGGCGTGTGCATCTCCTTCTCCGAGACGCTGCCCAAGGCGGGCACGCCCGAGGACATGCGGCGGATCGTGCGGTCCGTCGTGGACTCCACGGCCAAGATCGTGGTGGTCTTCTCCTCGGACGTGGACCTCAGCCCGCTGCTGGACGAGCTGCTCCGGCAGAACGTCACCGACCGCACGTGGCTGGCCAGCGAGGCCTGGGTCACCTCGGCGGCCGTGGCGCGCCACCCGGGCATCCAGCAGGTCTTGGGCGGCACGCTGGGCTTCGGCCTCCGCCGCGCCGACCTCCCCGGCCTGCGGCGCCACCTGCTGGACATCGACCCGTACGAGCACCCGCTCACCGAGGAGTTCTGGGAGACGGCGTTCAACTGCACGCTGGACTACGGCCGCGCCCTGCGCCAAGCCAAGGCCGGGGCGGCGCGGGCGGCGCTGGAGGCGGGCAACAGCACGGCGGCGCGGGCGGTGGGCAGAGTGGTGCCCGAGGGCCTGTGCTCGGGCAAGGAGTCCCTGCAGCAGCTGAACAACACCTACACGGACGTGGGCCAGCTGCGGCTCACCTACAGCGTCTACAAGGCCGTCTACACGGTAGCACACGCCCTGCACAACCTGGAGCACTGTGAGCCGGGGAAAGGGCCCTTTGAGAACGGCACCTGCGCAGACATCGGCAGCTTCGAGCCTTGGCAGGTGGGTGGCTGGACTGTTGGTCAGTGTTGGTCAGTGTTGGTCACTGTTGCGCAGTAGAAGCACATGCGCTTCAGTCCACACACAGTTTCCCCCAAACCATAAATACAGGCACACTGGCACACATACAGATGATATACATTCCAACATACTCATATACATTTAACCTGGCCACTACAGCAAAGTGTTTTTACTTTAATGTGGTTTGTTGTGAAGCTGCATGTGTGTTATGCTAACTGCTTATTTGTTCCCTCTAAAGTTGATGTACTACCTGAAAAACGTACAGTTCGTTGTGCCGCACACTGAGGAGAGGTTTGAGTTCAAAGACGGGGATGTGGACGGCATGTATGAGATCATCAACTGGCAGATGAGTGCAGCGGGGGAGCTCTCGTACGTCCAGGTTGGGTTCTACAACAGCACAGCTCCAGCCCAGTCCAGGATGACCATAAACAATGCCTCCATCATCTGGAACAATGACGTCCTAGAGGTCAGCGGGGACTTAATGTCCATCATTACCATTGTCCATAATGGCCATGTTTAATTGGGTGCTGTTATGCCTATCATATGTCTGGTCAGATTACAGTGCAGTGCAGACTTGACCATGTAAACACTCATGAGTCTCATTAGGCCTGTGGTGCCCTCTGCTGGTGTTTTCTAGATACCGCGCTCTGTGTGCAGTGAGATATGCCTACCAGGCACCAGGAAAGGCATCAGGCAGGGGGAGCCCGTCTGCTGCTTTGACTGCATCCCTTGTGCAGATGGAGAAATCAGTAACACCTCAGGTGACTGGACAAGCTCATCAGAGCGCAAAAAAGGCTCAGAAATGTATATGTGGTCATGATCAGTATGTTCGTAATAATCAACATCACTATGTGCAAGATGAGGATAGAATAGTTTTGGATGCTCACAGAGCCAGTGTCTATGAATAGATAGTACATTTGCTCATTATTTGAGCATATGGATATAGTATGTCTATAGTATGTCAGCTGTATCCTGTCTGCCCTGCTGCTAACGGGGGAGCAGGAGGGCTTCACATGGTTAACTCAAGTCAATTTATTTATATACCACATTTAACGCAACAAAAGCTGATCCAAAGTGCTTTACAAATGAAAACAAATGATTATAGTACAGTACAAAATGGCTATGAATTGAACAAAAGGGAACAAAATAGAAAAAGTAAATCTTCATATGTATTTGTGTGTGTGTGTGTGTGTGTGTGTGTGTGTGTGTGTGTATGTAGTCAAAGTCCTGTTGTATGTATGTGTGACTTTGGGATGGTGTGCTGTATGAAGTCATGCACCCAATGCAGTGCAGCAGCTGTGGCTAAGCACAAATGAACTCCCTCAGACAGACATAGCCCACACCATATCATGTGACGCGCCCCTCACCACACACCACAACCACCATCAAAATAATGAGCCGCACCCGACACTCTAATCCCTTATAAGTGTTTTCACTTTGGTCCTTGTGCCTTTCTGCGCAGATGCCCGAGCATGTATCCAGTGCAGTGAGGACTACTGGTCCAATGCCAACCGTGACGCCTGTGTGGCGAAGACCATCGAGTTCCTGGACTTCGGGGAGCCGCTGGGCATCACGCTGATCGCCATCTCCGCGTTCGGGGCGCTGGTGACCGTGGCGGTGGGCGGCGTGTTCCTGGCGCACCTGAGCACGCCCATGGCGCAGGTGAACGACGCGCTGCTCAGCTTCCTCCTGCTCTTCTCGCTGGTGGTCACCTTCCTGTGCTCCATCGTCTTCCTGGGCGAGCCGCGGCCCTGGTCGTGCATGACCAGCCAGGTGGCGCTGGCGCTGGGCTTCGCCCTCTGCCTCTCCTCCATCACGGGCAAGTCCGCCATCCTCATGCTCCGCGCCCGCGCCATCAAGCGGCTCCGCTCCGCCGCCAAGGCCGCCGCCAAGAAAGCAGCCGCCGCCGCCGCCGCCGCCGCCGCCGCCGGTGCCGAGCAGAGCCCGGACGTCGTCCAGACCGCGCCGGCCCCCGCCCCTCCTGCGGCCAAGAGCGACGCCGACGCCCTCCGGCCTGCCCACCAGCGGGCGATCGCGGTGCTGTGCACCCTGGTCCAGGCGGTGGCGTGCACGGTGTGGCTGTGCCTGCTGCCGCCGCACCCCGTCAAGAACATGGCGTCGCAGAACATCAAGATCATCCTGGAGTGCCACCCGGGCAGCGTGGTCTTCATCAGCTGCATCTTCGCCTACGACATCCTGCTGGCGCTGCTGGCGTTCGCCTTCGCCTTCACCGCCCGCAAGCTGGAGGACCACTTCAGCGAGGCCAAGTCCATCACCTTCGGCATGCTCGTCTTCTTCATCGTCTGGATCTCCTTCGTGCCGGCGTACCTGAGCACGCGCGGCAAGTTCATGGTGGCCGTGCAGATCTTCGCCATCCTGGCGTCCAGCTTCGGCCTGCTGGCCTGCATCTTCCTGCCCAAGTGCTACGTGCTGCTGGTCAAGCCCGAGCGCAACACCCAGGAGCAGATGCGGCCGCGGGTCAAGGGCATGGACGCCTCCAACACGGGCACCTCCGCCTCGCTCACCACCACCACCGCCACCACCGTGTCCACCGTCAGCGTGGACGACTGATGACTGACCGCCACGTGCCTCATTCCTCCTCTCTCAATGGGGCCGGGTCACGGCCTGCTCCGCACTTTAGCCATGTCATTGGGGGTCTGTCTAGATTTGGTACCACACACCGGACACTGGTGGCAGTTTGATGAAACAGAGCTTAATCAACGGCTTCGTACTGTAACAGTCCCAACAGTCTGTGAAGCAAATGTTGAGCCAACAGTAGGAATATAGATGTTCATTCAGCCCCTAACTATATAGCTTATAATGCATAAGAATACCGTCCTCCCTCATTTTCAAATCATCAGTAATTCACTTGATTGCAATAAATTCCCATTTAAATTCCTTTATTGAGTCATTATTTATATCAGTTCTATTGCGTTATTGATCAGTTAATGCATGAAGGCGAATGAAATTTAATGACCAGATTCAAGTTGCTGATATTGTATACATAGTCATGTGACCGCTTCAACAGCTGTTACATTAGAGTCAATATCTAGTTTTGAGTTACGATATGGTGTACTTTTCTGCAATTCTCTGAATAAATTCTACTTTACAGTCAATTATCGTCAGTGTCTTTGTTTAGTCAATGTTTACATAATTACATCATTATTCATTACATGATTATATAGTAGAATGTGTTCTATTCTGTTTCTTAATCGTTAATGGTACAGTTAATATTAGTGGCACAGCTGATCTCCAGGGTGATGATATTATGCTGATTCTCTGTGATGTAACAGGAACTTGACCCTTGACCTCCACACTCAGTGTTTACCCTTGTCTATTTTGGCGTCCTATCACCACTTCCACACACTTGCGAAAGTCTGTGGACAGGGGTGACAGACAGCTTACTGGAACTGGTTGATGAAAAGCAAACCTCCTCAATACAAATATATCAGGACAAGTACATAGTCTACCAAATTATTACTATTCCCATGAGCTACAGTTGACCTGATCAATGATTATGGGTTGGCTGCACAACACACTGTGCCCCATAGACATGTGCTTAAATCTCAGATTCAGTACCTCGGGACACATGAAGCCCGTTGCATTGGCCAGTCCTTGAGAGCTGCAGCGGTGACCATAAATGTATTCCCCTGGTGTGCCCCGGTGTCAGCTGTCTGTTGGCGCGGCTCCTTGTGGAGTGGCGCGTGTGGAGTATGGAGGAGTTTACGTCTGAGTCTGGCGCCTCCTCAGAGGCCTTGTGCCGGGATGATATTGTTCTATAATTGGAAGTGTAACAACACACTTCCGTGAGGGATGGCCTGGCATGCCGGAGGAGGACCTTGTCGCGTGTGTGTGTGAGTGAGTGTGTGTGTGTTTGTGTGTAAACAAGTTCAAGATCACCAGTGCCGGTAGTGGGACTGAAGTGAAGTGAGTAAGCGGGAGAGTGAAGGCCAGTGAGCAGAGGAGCAGTGAGGACGTGAAAGGTAAGGGCTGAAAGCTGAGATGAGTCCGTGTCCAAATGGGGGCCATCTCTGGAGTGCTTTGGGCCTCCGGGGATCCAGGGATCATGTTTACTTCAACCTGATAGGGAGTGATTTCAGGTGTGTGTGTGTGTGTGTGTGTGTGTGTGTGTGTGTGCGCGCGTGTCTGTGTCTGTGTCTGTGTCTCCGTATGTGTGTGTGTGTGTGTGTGTGTGTGTGTGTGTGTGTGTGTCTGTGTTACTGTCTATCTATCTATGTGATTGGAATGAATCTACTGTAGGTAGACATGTCACTCAACAGACAGCAGAGAGCACTACAGTGGCAGTAAAAGTTTACTGCCGTGTTTCTGTTGGTCGCTGTGTGACATCTGTGGTGGCATGCACACGGTGGCAGTGCTATAAATACAGGATGAGCCATGTGTCCAGTGCAGGGCTGTTGGCATTCATGGGGTCCAGCCCTCCTGGACACTACCAAAAGTACCCTAATTTCCCGACTATTAGCCGCGGCTTACATTGATTTTACAAAAAGTCTTCAGCTATGAGGTCTATACATGCAGGGGGGCAGTTAATATGGCGTTAATATGGTTTTGTTTCTTTTAGCCTGCATAAACCACAGTCCTGCGGCTTATACACAATGTGGCTTATATGCAGGAAATTACTGTATGTGCTGTCCTAACGTCATTCTGTCCAATTGCTTGTCATTTGCTAATGTCATTTCATCCTAAGGCAAATTTCTCGAATAATGATTATTATTGTTGTTAAAACAGTTCTCTATAAGTTAAGCTCTCTCAAATCCTCTATAAAGTGTGCAATTGCAAGCTATTTGTTTTAAATGAAGTGGTCAAATGATCAATTCATTTTGTTTCATGACTTCAAAATGATATAGTCATATAGACTAGTGATAATGATGATCTAGTGATATATAGCATATAGTCCATACTAACTTAATGGCAAATTTAATTGGAGGATGTCAGAATCCCTGAAGATATGACATGAAAAATACTGCATCTTGATTGGCTAACATTTGGCCAACCTCATTGGTGGGACAGGCCAGGCATTGCGTAGGCCAGGTGATGTTTAAAACATCTGTAAGGTGGAACATTTAAATAGGTGTGCGGGATATGAATCTTATCCAGTGTGCAACAAAATGGGCGAAAATAACACTGCTGGTACTGCCAGCAGATATCAGTGAGAGGCAATCTTTGCGATGCAATAATTCAAGCCATATTTCAGTGTTATACTCTCAGAGAAAAGTGTATGAAGTGTATTGCAGCCTTTTGCATGTTATATTACTTGCGTAGTTGTTATGTAGTGGAGTGGAAATGTAAATGAAATGTAAATGTTTTTACGACAGAAATATGAAGGTATATATTTATTTTTTTTCCCAAAAGAGTTGTGGCTCCAGCAGAACAGAGAGTGTTTGTATGACAAAAGTGTGATCTAATGACAGAAACACGAGGGAGATCTATTTGCATCCACAGTTTAGTGCTTCACTTAATGCTTTTGCAGTACAGAATCCCTAGGATCCCGAGGTCTTGAAGTTTATATGGATATACTATTTCATGTAGGCTACATAATCATTATTGCCGATGAATTTAACTATATAGCTGTTTGTGCCTCCTTGCAAGTGAATTGTTCATTAGATTCGCTTTGGACAAAGGCGTCCGCTAAATAACCATAACCATAACCATAACCAGATTTAGAATTATCTGAGGTTGACAGGGACTTTAACATTCATGCTCAGCTTTATACTCTGATATGATACTCAGAATATGTGCAAACAATTGTTTGTGCTTTAGTCCTAAAACCATGTTTTCTATTTCAGAGCTTAATCTGTACATACTACCTGATGCCTAATGCAATGGCGCATGGTGTGGCAAGTTACGGCGACCGCCATCCCAGACACACCAAGATGCTGTACAGGTGGGACTGCACTGATGACCCTTAAGGAAAAATATCACCATGCTTGTGAGCTGTTGTTACAGGAACTCAGACTGTCTACGTACACGTTAAAGTCTAATCACAGACTATATCTGATGGTACTGTTTTTGTTTGTTTTGTTTGAGTGGCAATAGAGATCACAGAAGTGCTTTGTAATGGATACCCATCTGTCTCTAACTGTGAAGTCACCTGTCAGCATGCATATGTGTAGGCTATATACAGTATGTGTGCGTTATGTATGGGACATTGACTGTCATGAATGTTGCACAGCAAAACAAATATTGTGAATCTGTTAAGTTCTCTCAGTGTTATATTCTATAGGCCATACCAGGTTGTTTGAGTAAAGGCTTTAGGAAAGAAATACTGCTCTAACATGACACATGCTGTATAAGTTACTGCGTAACTGACTTTATGTGGTGCTGAAAAACTCATTATCTAAAGTTACTGATCATGTTTTGGGGGATTCTGATCTTCCTTTTGAAGGACTATCTTATCTCCTGTATTGACAGATAAGGCCATAGGGGGAGACACAATGTGCTTGTCCACTTCTCTCGCACAGAGAGAATCAGTAGAAATGAGAAAGTGGACTCGTTTATGTGGATCGTCAGGTCACTCAGTGGCTGTCTGGCCCGTGTGCTTTAGAGACAACACTCCTGTTAACAATAGCATGAGTAATAGTAGTTGTCTGTTTGGGAACAGGATACTAGGAGCTGAGTCACCCAGGGGACTCATGTTAACACGGAGCGGCTCTCATGCCCATGGAGGAAATCTCATCCACGCGCTGGTCTGGAGTCAGTAGTAGAATGTCACGCTGGAAATGGACACTGTGCTGTTTGAAGGCTTATAAGATATTCATTCTTACTGTAATCATTTCTCTCTGACAGTCTTCAGTCTTCAGTCACACTCACAGACACACAGACACAAAGAGACACACAGACACACACACACACACACACACACACACACACACACACACACACACACACACACACACAGGCGCACACAGGCACACACACACACACACACACACATACACACACTGTATATTCTCCCATACCTCTCTTCACAGATGCAATTCTGTAAAAAAAAAACATATTTTTCCTGTGTGTGTGTGTGTGTGTGTGTGTGTGTGTGTGTGTGTGTGTGTGTGTGTGTGTGTGTGTGTGTGTGTGTGTGTGTGTGTGTGTGTGTGTGTGTGTGTGTGTGTGTGTGTGCGTGCGTGCGTGTGTGTGTGTGTGCCTGTGTGCGCATTTGATTTATGATATTGTTTAAAGCCTACATGTGGTCTGCACAGAAGAAAAATCCCCCATGTTCTCCTTATCATGCTGCATGTTATTAAAAACTACCAAAGACTTCTTTCTAGAGGTTGTACTCAGGATTTGAGCCATTATGGGAGATAGATTGTATCGTGATGGATCATGGGAATTTTCAGGGAAGCAGGATAGAAAAAAATGTCCTTCTCCGTGTGAACCCGTTTACAGTAATAGTTCGATTTTTCTATGTCTACTGTGACTGTACGTATACGGTATTTCAGTCTGACTTTATTCATCATCTTCCAGTTTTGTCACTTTACAGTAATATTTGTTTCCATGTACTCTCCATGTAGTCTTTGTCTTTAAGGGGAGAGGAATCAATATACTGTTTATCACCCTATTCTCAGACTAGAAAAGCCACTTGTGATTGATAAGGAAGCTGGAAATGAGATGCTTATATGGTCTTTATGATTCTATGGAAGCCTCACTCTCTTCATTCTTGTTCTGCCTTCTCTGACTCTGTCCTACTCTTCCCAGCATCTATCTGCTACAATGAACAGAGGGGAAAAGTGTGTTTTGAAACACCGTGTTGCTGCTGTTCAATTTATGTGATTTGCTCTCAGCACTCAAAATGCAATCTGTCCAGCTGCCTGAGGAAAGAATATATTTGTTTCTCTTGTCTCAGATTGAGGATTCATAATATTTTGTACATATTGTATTGTAATTACAAATATTACTAGAGGCATTTCAAATGTTAACAGGAATCAATCCATAATTTAACTTAAGTAATTCATGCAGCTATAATTCAGCATATAACACCTCAGTATTTGGCAGTTATGTTGATACAAATTTGATTAGTTTTGACTTGCTGATTTAATTGCCCTTAAGCACCATTTAAGATATTCAGAGCAGTGCAGAACTGGCTTGAGAGACTGGGTGGTGATTGACAGGCAAAGAGGTCATGGGGACATTAACGCCAAGTAGTGATATCCTGAAAGGGTTTCCATCAAACGGCAACAGTGTCTGTCTGCTCAGTGTGTCCTCCGGCTGACTCCGTACCGGTCACGCACACCTCAGCTACCCCATGGCAACATGGCAGGTGACTATGGGCCAGATGAGGGCCAGGTCCGCTCAGCTGCAGCCGTTCTCCTGGTCAGTATTCATGTGTGCAGTAGTCCCAGAGCCCCTTGTCCTCTGCAGCCTGTGGATTATGTGACTCCGTTGGGTCGTGGTGACCCAGCCGTGCTTGGAGACTAGAATGACAGGAGTTGTGCGTGTGTGTCATGAGCACCGACACTGACCGCTCATGGACTTGAGCTCCCCTCTCTGCTGCGCGGCCTGAGGGTGTGTTTGTGTTGGAGGGGTCAGTTTCTGGCGGCGTCTGCCTCTCCACTTCCCCTCTGCTCAGCCTCTTTCCATCACACACACACACACACACACACACACACACACACACACAGGCCTGAGGCATAAGGCAATCCCATATGAATTACAGTGGCTGCCCCAACATCACATATCAGATAGTCATTACCCAGCTCAATAATTCAGCATAGTTACTGTTACACATTCTGGAGGTTAACCCACAGGGCAGGGTGTTTTTTGGACCGATAATTTACATAATCTACATAATTCAACCAAAGGTGTCCAGGTATTCAACGTTTATGTCATTTTAACCCAACTAACCCACCTCCTAACCCAACCCCTGACCCAACCCGCCCTCCCTCTATCTATCTCCAGGCACTTTCTCATTAGTATGACTAACAATGCTGTTCATTCTCATCTTGTTCCTCTGGGGCGGATCTTGGCATGGCTCCTAGCGTAAAGGAGACAGGCCTGTCTGAACTTGGCCAAACTTAGAGGACACTGTCAAATTCATTTACACTTTGACTGAGATTAGCATTGATTTGCATACAAGCCAGCGGACAGTAGTGATGGAAAGAATGTATCAAGAAGCAGTCCTTTTTTGGTAACCTTCAAAATGAGGGAGGTGTGTGTATGTGTGTGTGTGTGTGTGTGTGTGTGTGTGCGTGTGCGTGCGTGCGACCGTGCGTGCCTGTGCGTGTGTGTGAAAACTATTTCGCAAGCTCCTCTGCTGTGCACTCAAGTGAAAAATAAGTAATGCCGTGCTTTAGGGCAGAGCATCAGCGGGGAAAGTTGAGGCCAAAGAAGCTCATGTTGTGGTAATGAACTGGGCCCTGGTTCACTCCTCCGCCTAACAAGAGGACATAGTTGAGGAGGGAGAGACACAACAACAAGGTCATTGGCAGAGCATCAATCACACATTAACATAATTAATCCCAAAGAGGCACTAAAAGGTGTGAATAATGTGATCAGTTATATTTGGCTTATAGGCTGCAGATCCTTAATGATGTCCAGACATTCTGACCTTGTTATCTAGTGTTCGAAGGACCTCAGTAGTGACCACTATAAAGACACAACTCATTCAAGAAAAAATCATTCAATTCATTCAATTCATTCAATTCATTCATTCAGCGCCAGTAATTAGGAATAACTCACAGCCGAGAGAGTGTGGGTAGTCGGCACAACTTTACTGAAGGAATGAACTCGCGGGAGAATACACACAGGAAGAGCGCCTGGGCGCGCATGCGCCAAAGTACAACAATAATACCAGGCAGTAGACTGGCGTGACCACCTTTCTTCCCCACACCCACCCCCCCAAACAGGGAAAACATAGTAGAGCAATCTAGCAATACACAGATATCATCAGAACGCATAAGCAACAATGTGGAACACATAACTGCAGTGATAAACACACAACAGGACATTATGCAAAAAGGATACGTGAGGAGTCCATCATTAGTCCAGCACATAGTCACTGAGATGGGATGGCTGGCGACGCAGCCTGGTGCCACGCCGGGGTGGGGAGTTCGCGCCGTCAGGGGTAGTGCAGGAGGACTCCGGGTCCTCTGGCGGGTCGCCTGGCACGGCAGCGGCAGGTACCGATGCGATCTCCAGGGGAATGGCAGGTGTTGGGGGAGGTACCACCTGGGGCACCTTCAGGAATGGAGGGCAGTCCTCCTCAGAAGCGTCGTCATCCCCAGAGGGACGGTTGATGTCCAGGGTGGAGACTGGGACCTTGTAGCAGTCCGTCAACTTGACCCGATAGGTAAAGTCCCTGAGTTGCGAGCCTGCAAACTTGCGCAGGCCACACCAGAGACCTTCGACAGACACGACCAGGTATCTGTCACGGCTGCATGTCTTGTTCCGGTCAGTGTGGAGGTAGACAAGGTCACCCACCTCAAGCAACGAGGGGGATAGAGTCTTACCCCGAGGGGCCTTGGACTTCTCGCTGTGAGCATGGTTCCTCACCCTTTCTTCATGCTGTGTACGTATGAGTTCTTCATCGGCAAGGGGCAGCTGGGTGGAGGTGAACTGGTCTCTCTGAGTCCACATCTCCCGGGCAGACAGGCCACGGGATCGCAGTCTGGAATTGAGGCAGGCAGTCGCCACTGCCAGGAGCCTCGGCGATATGGGACCGCCTCGAGGCTGCTGTCGCAGCAATTCCTCACCTAACTCTCGTACGGCCTTTTCTGCGACAGGGTTCTTGTTCAGGTTCTTCGCCCGCCCCAGCTCCAGTGAGATTCTATGCTGGGCGAGGAGTGGGTCAGAAGCCAGGGCCTTGAAAGCAGGGGCCGGGTCGGTCCGCACGACAGCGAATGGACCGTCGAGGGGCCGTAGTTCTATGCAAAGCCTGATGAGTCCATCTCGCAGGGTCTGGCTACCTTCGTCGTCCACCAGCATCGAGACAGTGTAGGATGTCACACACTCTCGTACCACCAGCACCAGTTGCCGTGCACGTTTCATGACATCAGCAGCAAAGGCGGCACCTACTGTAGCCGGGGGCGCAGATGACGACTGTTCGTTGACGACTTGGGGTGTATGACGGAGGGCCACACACGGATGACGGCCATCTGTGGCCCGGTGCACGGCTTTATCAAGGTCAAGGGCAAAGAAGTACCTGTCAAGTGTTTTTCTTAGCTGGTTGGCGGTGGGGTGGCTGAGCTGTAAGTGCAATGCAGTCACGAGGCCATCCAGGACCTGTCTGGGAACAATGATGCACTCCCGGCACGGAGAGAGGGGTTCTTCACGTTTTACGATTAGTAGGCCGTCCCCAGCTATCGATGCCACGCTGAGGTACCTTTTGACATCCCTGACGTCCGTCATTTTCCTAGATGGTCGGGTCCCCTGGGTAAGATGGGCATGGGTCCGGCGTAAATCAGGGCATTCGGACTGGAGGGATCGCCACGCCGTTCTGCTTGTGAACGGCAGTCTCGTACGACCTGCCAGAATGTCATCAGTGGACAGCAGTCTGACGACTGAATCCTGGGTGCGCTGCACAAAGGTGCACACCTGGCATGCCATGTCCGTACAGTCAGGAGGGTTACGGCTAGCGAAGTCGGACGGAAGGATCGCTGCGCCAGCTACATGCCGTATTGACACTTGGAATCTGCACGCCGTGGAGAGGAACGTAGAGACACGGGGACTAGCAGAAAACTCGCCCCTGCATAGTTTTTCGTAGGCCTGAACGCACGGCTTGCTGTCTGTGAGGAGGCATGCCTTAGTTGTCGACTGAATAATGTAGGGGCCATAATGTTTGACGGCTGCTGCGATAGCGAGAGCCTCCACCTCACAGGGCAGCCATGTTAGCTGGTGGGCACGTAACTTGGCACTAAAGAAACCAGCCAGAGCAAGCTTGTCGTTGCGCATCACATATAGTGTGGCAGCAATGCCAGGTCTCCTGACAGCACCATCAGTGACGATCCACAGTTGGTCATCCGGGCGTGGTAGGATGACCGAACGACTGGAGGAGAGGCACTCTTTCACTCTATTAAAGGCACAGTGCAACTCTTCAGTCCACGCAATGTTGTCTTGCGAAGTCTTCCCTGCTATGGCGTCGTCCAAGGGGGCAAGGAGGGCAGAGCAATGTTTGATGACGCGGGCCATTACCTTGACTGCTCCAATGAACGATCTCATACCTCCCACTGATTTTGGCGGCTCACATGCAGCCAGGGTAGACACGCGGTGGGGGCTAGGCCTAAGTGTGCCCTGGGTCCACACCCACCCAAGGACGGTAGTGGAGTGTGGGTTGATGACCGTCTTAGATGCGGAGAGGCGCAGGTTGCATCGACTCAGAGCATGTAGGACACGGGTCCAGTTGTCGAACAGCTCCTCAGGTGAGTTGCCCCCGCAATACAGGTCATCGGCAAGCTTTGCCACGACGCCCGCCTGTAGCAGATCACCCAACACGCGGCACATTAGTTCCTCGAGTGCAGTCTCTGAACCGGGCATGCCCATAGCCGAACGTGCATAGACGCGAACTCCGCGAAAGGGGGTGACCACGCCACAATACTTCATGGAGTCGCGTGACAGTGGTATTTGGTAGAATGCGTTCGTCAAGTCTGTGGCTATGAGGTGTCTCCATTGGGCAACTTGGCGTAGGGTGCTGTCGACATCGGGCATGAGGGATGGTTGGGGCTTTGAGTAGCGGCCGACATCAGCGAAGGCGGTCACTAGGCGATAACCACCACTCTGCTTTCTGATGAGGAAGGAGGGGTTGAGATATTCCACGGAAACACCTACATCCTCAGGGCGATGGAATACACCCAGGTGCTCTAGCTCGTCAAATTTCTGTTGTAACTCAGTGAGTTTGTCCCTGCCGTACAGGGGTAAGCGACCTTTGCGTTGTGGTGGCTCGACTGGGCCCATATTCACCTTGGCCTCGAATGGGCCCTCAGCGCCGTTGTAGCCAGAGATAGCAGGGTTGAATACCTCGTCATATTGGTCCAGCAAGGAGTGAAACCTATCCTTGAAGCCAGGAGGGAGTAGGTTGTCTGGGTCTACTTGGACGCCCTTGGAATGCTGAACAGTTGCAGGTCGGACTGGGAGGTGTCGGGCCATTGGCACGGTGGTGTGAGTGTCAGGTGCGGGGCTCGGGACAGTGACTGTGGAGAGGGGGTCCACTTGGCAGAAATGTTGGTGGCGCCTCAGGACATGCGGCTCACCTGACAAGTTTGGGATCCGGATCCTTCCTGCGACGCTGGATACCACTGCAGGGCGGGGCCAGTTGTGTGTGGTCTCGCATTTGGCCGTGTGAGTGTCCAGGCGGGGCTCCATGGCGTAGGCTGTGTCCGCTGGAGCGTCAGGTGGGAGGGGAATTTCAAGAAATTCACCTGGCCATATTGTGGTCGACACGGGAGGGGCACGCAATGTGATGGTGCGGCGAACCGCGTTCTCTGTGAGAGCCGTGTTCGCGGAGCCGTAGGGGAACACAGCGCCATTAGCTAGGGTAATCAGTCTCTTGGCAGGGCGCACTGAAATGTCATTTGAGGACATGAAGGGAGTGCCTGCGAGTATGTCCACATCCAAATTTTCCACAACTAGGCCGTCGAAGTGGAACTTATTGGCACCCCGGTTGAATGTGAGGCGGGTCTCGCCCACAACCTTCATGGGAGAGGAACCATCGGCTTGGTGGGCAGACTGGGAGCTGGGGGTCATGTGAGCTCCGAGGCGGTGCGCAGCAGACAGTCTGATCATGTTGCAGGTGGCGCCGGTGTCGAGGATAATGCGTGCATGGTGGTGTTTGTGGAAGGTATCGATATATGGTGATTGTCTGACCTGGACGGCACGGGCAGTATGGGACTGAGTTGGCTCAGGGCATATAGGAGGAAGTGCCTCGTCATCAGAGCACTCCTGGTATGTGACTGGGTCCATGGGGTCTTCATCGAGCACAGAGACAATCTGTCTGGCTTTGAGCATGAATTTTCTGTCTTGTTCGGGTAGATATTTGCATGAGCTGAGAAAGTGTGCATTATTTTGGCGGCCTGCTTGGGTGCACAGGGGGCATGACTTTTCACGCGGGCTTGGCCGCATTGGCATTTTAGGGGCAGCAAAGGGGAACTGACGGGGTACTGTGCCACTGTATGTGCGGTTAGAGGCAGCTGCACGCATAATTTTGGCATCGTCGGCTGTACGGATTTCAGAGAGTAGGGAATCAAGTGCTTGGGAAATCTCTGGTTTGATAGATGCCAATGTGCGAGTGCGCAGCTCAGTGCCATATCTTTGCTTGACAAGTTTTGGTAGATCAGCATGAATTAAACGCAGCCAAGTCATGACTACAAAATTTTCAAGGGAAGGGGACAGCTCTTCATCCTCAGCTAGGGCAACGCCATGATGGGTTAAGCCAGCTGCTTTAAGGAGGCTATCCTCTGTGAAGGCCATAAGTCGCTGGTATAAATCTTCAGCACGTTCATCAGCTTCTAAATGAATATCTACAAAGTCAATGAGCTGAGCCCCTGTGGTTTGGAAGCCGTAATGTAAACGAATGGCTTGCCATATGCTCTCAATGGACGTGGAATTTTTGACAATGGTGTTACGGGAGATCACAGGGCAATAATTAGCAACTTGACCTAGCATGAGTTCTAACTGGCGGACTTTATGTTGAGCAGTCCGCCTGCGAGCTGCAGGAATTGCCTCACCATCGTCCTGAAATCCTCTGAGAGGGGTATCACGGCTCTTCTTACCCCATGCTGTGCCATCGATGAGGAAAGGAGCGAACACCGGATCCAGTGAGAGTGTGTATAGAAGGTTTTGTTTCCAGTTTTCGAATGAGTTCAGAGTCTCGTGCTTGGTCAGACACCACTGTTTCGGTGCGCGGTTGATATTAGCCATCACGTAAGTGTACTCAAACTACCTTCTCGGCCGTTGACACGTTCGTCGGAGTCGGAGAAACTGAAGCTGAAAGGCTGGGTTCGGTAACTTTGCGCTGCCACCACGCCAGTAATTAGGAATAACTCACAGCCGAGAGAGTGTGGGTAGTCGGCACAACTTTACTGAAGGAATGAACTCGCGGGAGAATACACACAGGAAGAGCGCCTGGGCGCGCATGCGCCAAAGTACAACAATAATACCAGGCAGTAGACTGGCGCAGGAGGTATTCATACAATTAAGTAGGTGACTGTATATGTAAATGTATATTTAAACCTCAATAGTTTAGTTCTATAGATAGATAATATAGTTTTCCTGAAGGTATGTGTGTGTTTGTGTGTGTGTGTGTGTGTGTGTGTGTGTGTGTGTGTGTGTGTGTGTGTGTGTGTGTGTGCGCACAACACTCTCTAAGTGGTGTTATTAAAAGCTCAGAGTGTTAAGGAGCCGGGGTATTCCTTTCACAGTAAAACCTTGTAGGTCTAATGACATAGGAAATAGCACTCCACAGTACTGCTAATACACAGCCAAGTATAACTAAGCTGACCACACATACTGTAGGAGTAGGCTCTTGTTCAAAATCCATTCTTACTTAAATAAAGTCAAATGGTTTGTGCTCTTTGTTCTCTGCGTACCTGCGTATCTGTGTGTGTTCTGCTCATGGCCCGCGAGTTGGTTCTGGTCTCTGTGTGAGATGGATTTGTGGGGAACACCTGCAGCCACCTCCCAGGGTGAGCTAATCCCCGAGTCAGTGAGCTCTGTGGGGCGTCTGCCTCCCAAAGCAGGAGGGAACAGACGACAGCCAGCAGCCAGCAGCCATGCAGCAGGCTGCTGCAACCCATCTTGGCCCTGCCCAGTCCCACTGCAGCCCAGCAGATAGGCAGAGGAGCCCTGGAGGATCTGGTTTCAGCCCGTGGACGAGAGGAGGTTATAAGAGAGCCACCCAGTGGAGGAGACAAGAGAGGAAGAGCAGGAAGTAGAGAGGGAAATAAAGAGTTGATATTAGGAAACAGTTACGGGGCAGGTTCACCCAAAACCCATCAAACGGTCAGAGAGACTGACCATGACGCTGGTTTGAGGAGACGGAGGACATCTCGGGTCGACCATGCTGGCAGCGCGCAGCAGCGGCGCGGCCGGAGGCGGACCGGACCCGGCCAACCGGCACCGGAAGCACTCGGTGGCCTCGGTCAGCGGGCTCCGCGCCCACCGCAACTCGCAGGACTGCAGCCGCGAGAGCCGCGCCCACAGCCTCCACCAGCAGGCGCTGCTCCAGCGCGCCCGCAAGGCCGCCCTCGTCAGGGAGATCGAGACCAACTGGTACCTGAAGCTCTGCGGCCTGTCCAGGGAGGACACGGTGGCGTGCCAGACTGGCATGGCCTACAGGTGAGGGCACAGCGCAGGGCAGGGCAGGGCAGGAGGAGGACGGGCAGGAGGGCGCGGAATAAAGTGGCACAGTGTGGGTTTACACAGAGGAACTGGCATAACACATATCTATGACTATGCTGGTGCATGAGATGTAAAATAGTCATCGTCGTCTTGTTATGCAATGCCAGTACAGCTTGCACACGTCACTCTGAGGATTATTATGTGATTTTGTGTTTGGAGAGTTAAGAGGAGTTATGCTGGCAGAGAGTTATCGGACTTGTTTCAGATGTGTGGTCTGGACCGGTACTGAAACCTGGTTCAAAGAAACGCATAACGAAAGCACATTTTTTTCTGTCTGATATTATGCCTTGATGATTGATGTTGCATTCATGACAAAGGTCGTCAACCTGACAAAACACAGTCTCCATAATTGATGTCTGAGCATCAAAACCATGCCATGCATTCATGCTGAGATAGGGAAGAGAGAAAGATATCCTCTTGCATTTTATATTGCAAAACGTCTCAAACAATTGCGTGATGGTATTTTACAATTAGCGTGTCTTTGTTGCCTTAGTTGTTTTTTTCTGTTTGTCTTGGGTAAATATAACTTCTCATTGGACACTGAGATGCTGCTAACTTCTCCTATTAGTGTCCAGTTGCATGGCATCTGTCCAACTCCATAAGGGTGTGTTTTGACATTTCCCATCTCCCTGGTGACAAAAACAAATGGAGGCAGATTGAGCGGGCCAACTGCCAAGTCAAGCTCCATTAGAGCAGTTCATTTAGCGGTGTTGAATGTCTTCACCTTAGAGAGGAAGATCTGTTCGCCATTTCGTCGTCCTTTTGTTCTCGTGGTGAGCGTTTGTCTTTTTCTCTGTTCACTTGAATAAAGGGATCAGATGTGTGAAATCCAAGCTCCAGGGCTGAACTCCAGGGCCCAGAGTACTCCTTATATGTTCACACCAACTCACCTCCTACCTGCGCTGCCACAGCCTCTGCAGTCCACATGATTTGCTTTCACACCCACACTGCCTTTCACCTTTTTCAACCTTCAAAGGGGCTACTTTTCAGCTTTGCTGTGATTTTTTCCCACTGTAGCTGCCTATCTCCTTCGCTTTCTTGCATCTTTTTCTCTGGTCCGTCACCCTTTATTCTTAAAAGGACTCTGTGAATCTTTTTTACACAGTATATATATATGGTTTATATATGGTCTTCATACATTTGTGCAAAACCCAGTAAGGGTCTGGAGGACTGCATTTTATCTTTCAATTTATCTTCATTAGTCACGTTCATCCATACTGAAGTTTATGAACTGGGCTTTATAAAGTTGGACAGAATCCTTTCAGTCGACTGATCCCCTTATCTTTAGAGCCCAGTGCCAGCAGTTCTGTGGTATCAGTCCCTCAACCATCTTCCTCTCTCTCTCTCTTCCTCTTCCTCTCTCTCTCTCTTTCTCTCTCTCTCTCTGTCTCTGTCACTACACTCTGTGTTGTCTCTGTAGATTTCTCCTCAGCCTCGCCTCACTGCACTTGACTGACTTTGCATTGTAAGCCCTTTTTTTCTCTCAGTAATGCTTTAAAACAGAAAGGGAGGATGGCCGATAAGGCTAATTGAGGTTTAGAGGCAGGTAATGCTGCAGTGCAGGGACTTTTACTGAAAAATTCAGCAGGCTGTCCTCCTCTCCTCTCCTCTCCTCTCCTCTCCTCTCCCCTCCTCTCCCCTCCTCTCCCCTCCTCTCCTCTCCTCTCCTCTCCTCTCCTCGGAGAAGGCTGCCAAACTCAAGAGAAGAGGTGATATGGTTACACAAACACGTCAAGGACCATCCATCCTGCTTCTGTGTGATGCAGATGGACATACAAGTCCCTGATTGGTGGATTATTCCACACATTCCGTCAGGAGCTGCTGATTGATTTTCACCCTTTGCCATCCATTCTGTCCAAACAGCTTTGACAACATCAAAGCTGTTTGGATTCATGATGTTTCATCCAAGACTGTACTTAACATGTAGACCTTCTACATTCTGTAGAATTAGGACTCTGGACTAGGCTGGGTGAACCCTGTCTGATCTGCCGGCGATTTGGATTTCGCCCAGCAGCTCAGGCTGGAAACCTGCACATCTGTCTCTCCTGCTTCCTGTCCACATCTTCTGGGTCCAATCACAAATTGTCTTATCCAAAAGATGCACCCAGATCGTTGGTCTGATTGGTTGAAGGACTATCCAAAAGCGTACAGAGTCATTTACACTAGGCCTATGCCTCTTGTGCAGTAGGAGTAAAGCGCAGACTCCCCAGACTAATGTTCAATCTTAAAAGACTGAATTTAGTATGGTAATAGCCAGACTAACTCTGAACAGTAATGTTAATTTCATTAAGATTTCATCATAACCGTCTTCAATTATCTCATATTTGTTTTTGTAATGTTTAAATCTAGTTTTCATGCTACAAATGTCATATTGGCTTTATTTTAATCCTTGTCAAAATACCCAGATAATCCTAACATTACCTAATA
Organism: Sardina pilchardus; assembly: GCF_963854185.1. NCBI lineage: Eukaryota > Metazoa > Chordata > Actinopteri > Clupeiformes > Clupeidae > Sardina > Sardina pilchardus. The sequence continues at coordinate 5,742,447 of NC_085006.1, forward strand.
TTTATTCAGATACAGTGTGACCCCAGATATCATGTCTGGCCCAATCAAGCTGTGAAAAAAAAACATTCAACGATGGAAAAAGGGTTGCTACATTTTTATCAAGGAGAAGTTCATTAAATCATAATCATTAAAGTACACAGCTTTAAGCTCCTGAAAATTGCAAATGGTGTCAACATGATAGTGCTAAATCTCCCCACACAGACTATCAATCTAACCAATCACGGAGATAACAGCGTTTGTGGGTAGATCTGATTTAAGCTTATTGCTCTTCACCTCTCCTGCATTGCCTCATTTGATCACAAGTAAAAACAGATCACTGACGTCCTGTAGGGCAATGGCCAAATAGGCCAACATCAGTTACCGCTCTTAAAATAACAACTCCCCGGGGATCCTAGTCTCCTTAGCAAATCAGATTCAGCTCTATCTTGCACGGATCTGAAGAAAAAGGTTGGAGATTGATACAAAGTGGAGGAGGTGATTTTCTCCTCTTTTCTCCTCACAGAGGCAGGGGGAGTCATCGGTGCGTGTTCCCCCCTGAGCTTTTCTCATGGAGCGCACAATTCCCACAACCTCCACCCACATGTATTCCCAGCTATGACTTAAGCGCTGGAACTGGCCGTGGTATGTGGATGTATTCAAATGGGAGAGCGCATAGAACAGCGGGACAGGGAACGCTCCTTCTAGGAAAAGACGCCTTATATAACCATTTCCATAATGAACGTCAAATCTTAAGAACAAAGTGAACAAGGGAAATGAAGGGAACAAAAAAAACAGAGGAAATAACTTTTGAATGTGCTTCAGCAATAACAGAGCAGTGATTTCAACTTAGACTGGTGCCATAGTCCATGTGATGTATTCAGTGTCGGCAGTCAGAGGGCACAAAGCAGTGCTGAAATTGCATTCGAATGTGCAAGCCCTGGTACGCCCCCTATACTCCTGGGGATTCCCTTTAATTGTAGTTGTAAATATTTGTGGATATTTTCTGCCCTGTTGATTGGCTGGAAATAACCCCCGGGAGAGACTGATTACGCAACACTTCTGACCTCTTGGTTGATGGTATGGATCTGGTGAGCACATCGGACAATTACACATACAGTATTGTAGACTACACATTCTCATGTGTGTGTGTGTGTGTGTGTGTGTGTGTGTGTGTGTGTGTGTGTGTGTGTGTGTGTGTGTGTGTGTGTGTGTGTGTGTGTGTGTGTGTGTGTGTGTGTGTGTGTGTGTGTGTTCCCCTACATGTGTTTTAGCTCAGTGCAGTGTGTGCAGCCCTGTGCTGCGCGTGCCTCATTTGGCCCGTGTCCATGGTATTTGGGAACAGCGGGGCTTGATGAAAGGTTGCGCTCGTGTGAAAGCGCTCGGGCTGTGAACTTGTGTGCTGTATATGGGAAACTGGAGTGGCCATCCATTCCCACAATCCCCCACATCAGACCCTTGTCAGAGGAGGTCAGAGTTCACCGTGCCTGGCCAATGGCCAGAATGTTTAGGTAACAGCGCTGATGAGAAGCATAGAGAGTGGTCCGCAAAAAAAAAGAATGCAAGTGAAAAGAGTGGGGAAGAGAGGTGGAGCGACAGAGAGAGAGAGAAAGAGGGAGAGAAAGAGGAATAGGGAGAGAGGGAGTGGGAGGGAGATAGAGGGGGAGGGAGAGATTGAGGGAGGGGAAAATGTCCCAGATTCCCATGGCATTTATTAGAGACTGAAAGCACACTAGACTGATCGACTATGTTGACAAAGTGGCAAACATGACGGGAGAGGAAACACTGGGACCAGACCATCTCTGACATATTGTCTGTCTTGGGTGAGTCAACTCCACCAGAGCGCCAGAACATTCTGTCAAACTTCTCCTGGCATTTTTCTTGCTGTCATTTGGATACATCTGCTGAGGGACACCATGGAGTGTTAGTGTGTGTGTGACAGAGAGAGAGAGAAAGACATTCAGCGGCGCTTGACATTTGTCTATTTGAGGCTCCTCTGCATGTTCGTATGTGCGAGCGCGAGAGGACGGAGGCACTGAGATGTACCTGTACAAGGCGTCGTGCTCGGACATCCCCGCCCCCAAGCAGAAGGGGGCGCAGAAGGCGGGGGAGAGGGGCCAGGGGCTGCGGGGCGGGAGGCAGAGCCCGGCGGGGGTGAGGCTCTACTGGGGAGGCCTGAAGGCGCGCGCCGCCCTGGAGATCAAGCACCTGGAGGAGTTCCTCAACACGCACGCGCTCTCCCTGCAGGACTCGGTGCGCGCCACCACCGGCATGGCTTACAGGTACACAGAGACGGACGCATGCGGGAATGTGCGCACGTGCATGGAATTGTTCCTACTACACACGCCTACAGAAACAGGCATGCAGACATGCAAACACACACACACACACACACACACACACACACAAACAAACAAACAAACAAAAACACACTTTTAACTTTTTTAAATGTGAATATCTACCAGCCACTGTCAGATAAATAGTCAAAGAGGCCACTCGCAAAGCATTGTTTTGTGTCGATACCAACGTTCATATTGTACCCGCATTTTTGCTAGTGTCCTTCCCTGACACATACACAGGCTCTCATTTGGATTCCATCACCTACCATCCATCTTCACTCGCATTTTGTTTTGTGGGGTTGCTGGTCCTATTCAGCTGCTCTGAGTTCAGTAATTGAAGTGAACAACTGGCGAGAGCTTCTCCATCAGCTGTGTTTTTGTGCATAGTGGACAGATAAGCTCCGGTCCCCACCCAACACAACACAACACACACTCTGGGCTCAGCTCTGCTATGCGTGCTATGCCTGGGGTCATGGCTTTGTGGGGATGGAAGTGTGACCTCTGATTGGTTATTTCCAGGAGAGAGGATGAGAGGGCGCTGGATGGAGAGATGAGATTGGGGATGAGGGTGTGCATAGGCTGTGTTTTGGGAAGTTGGTTATTATGAAGATTGCGCGACTCTTCTAATGAAAAAGGCCCTTTTTGTGAGAGGCCAGCGAGGTATTTGAGCTCCGTTTTATTGGGATCCCTCCACCCGCAGCTCCTAAAAAATCAATATGAGAGATGTGTGTGACCTCTTGACCCTAACGGTGTCCTATATGAGCACAGCCATCAAATATGATGGGATGGAATGTTTCAATTTTATGAAATGTTTGCAAAGTGTGTGTTTGTGTGTGTGTGTGCAAGTGTGCGTGTGTGAGTGTGTGTGTGTGCGTGTGTGTGTGCGTGTGTGTGTATGTGTGTGTGTGTGTGTGTGTGTGAGAGAGCATGCATTTGCATAGCTATCTACTCTCCTCTTCTATTTCTGGTCGGAGTGCATCTCTGGGTGTAAAAGGAGGGGGTAGGGTTGGCAATAACAGTAACAATGCCAGTGACATCATGGCACAGCTTTGGCAAACACAAGGGTGCATGCCAAAAACAATAGGAGCACCATATCAGCGCAACGTCTTGTAGTGATGTCAGTGCTGTGTGATTTGTGCTTGGGAAGAGGTTGGTGCGGAATCTAAAAAAGTCCATCGGAACAGACCCCACGGTAGACACACGCGTGTGCGCATGTGAGTGATTGGATCGTTTGTCCTTGTGGTTAAAGGTGTGACGGGGGGTTGAAGGTCGTAGCGTCCCTGTCTTCCTCTCACCTACGCCGGCGCTTTACGAGCCTGTTGATGTCATATATATCTCCAGGGGACGAGCGGGGCAGGCCCGTCACATGACCCATGGCCCATTAAATCAAGGGTGCCGTGTCTGGCCATAAATCCACAGCCACAGCAGGGCCGGTGGGCAGCAGAACAACAGCCCAGTGGAGCGTGACCTGCTGCTGTACTCGCTAGCACAAAACAGCAGGTGCACAAATCAGACAGAGGAAGAAGAGGGACGTGGTATTTAGTGCAAACATGTCAGTAATTAATGAATGAACGAAATGTCTCATAACACATTCTGTCAATTCTCCCTGTCCAGTTTGGAATGGAAAGTAACCTGAACCTGTTTTTAAACGGTGCGTATATGAACACCTTGCGAACAGAGAGTAATTCAGTCTAATTGCCCTTAAAAGGAGTATTTCAGGAGCCACCACTGTGTTTCTCTGTGTCCATCATCGCTGGAATGTGCTGCTGTTGTTTTTATTACAGTCTTGCCTAAGAATGTCAAATCCCCATGCAGTCAGACTAGAATGGCTCACTTAGGCACACAGGTCTACTGGTTGTCCTTACTGGCTCTGTGCGTAGACAGGGTATGAGACATACTGTAGCCACAGAGCCCTGTTAACATCCCTGGTCCTGAACGCTCTTCTATTGTGTTGTGTTTTGAGTGAACTGTACACCTGCATTAAATTGCCTTAAAGTAGAGAGAGCAACTGGGCACACCAGGGCACACATTTGTGTGCTTGAGATATGCACTGAAGGCATGGCCTTGGGGTGCCCGGTGCCCAGTGCCCTGCTCGACCCGCTTAACTACAGGAGCGCCTTGAGTAGCCATTAGTCATGCTGCCATCTTTTAAATCCTTCAGAGCTCGTCGTGTACACGGACACCAACAACACTCTCTGTGTCCCATGACTCCATGGCTCCCGTGACGGCCTTCGTCCCGGTGTCACGTTCTCTCCTTGTTTGCGTTTCAACAAGTGTCTAAGTCTCCGCGATTAGAGCGCAGCGCAGCGGAGTCCCTGGGCCAGGGTAGAAGTTGGAGCAGATGTGCCAAACAGCGATCATTTATTCATCTCGGAAACATAATCAATGTTTAAAGAGAGCGAGGCCGCTGACCTTATTCAATTCTTAATTGGTGTGGCAATCAGATAGGCAACGCTCTCAGCAGGGCATCACGGTAGGCTGTCTCATGCTGTGGCAGCATATGGATAAGTGGGGGAGGGTCAATGGGATCTGATTGTAGAAGGGAGAGATTTGTTATAGTACATGTAAGTGTGTACTGTATATGTGCCAACCCATGTTGCTATATTGTAATAATGTTGGCCAATACTTTACTTACTCTACTTAAGAGTGACATGACACCGTCATGACACATGAACCCTAATCCTAACCCGTACCTGTCATGACAAAAACTGAATGACACTTAATGACAGCAGCGTTATA